>NW_010257361.1:11321-23708 GCF_000690775.1 Eurypyga helias
GAGGGAGACTTGTCAGCAGTTGTGCCTCTGGCCAACACACCCTCTTTGAACATTTAGGTGCCCTGAATTTAATCCAGGGACTTCCTATGCCATGGAGAAAGGGGGATCCCTGCAAATCATGGAGCCACCGGGACGAACCCTGATTTGCTACGTAAGAGCGACCGCCCTGCTCAGCGGTCAACTGCAATGAGGTTTCTTGCAGGACGGGCCACACAAAGCCACCCAAGGTCTGTCTCTGCCCTGTGTGTGAAGCCAACCCCCCCGGGTATCCCACCGCTCCCCAGAAGAAAGGCGACAAGGGCACCGGCGGTGCAAAGCCGGGCCCACCCCCTACCATGGAGCTGCTGGATATTGTGGAGCAAGAGGGTGGTGAACAAGAAGTTGACGGTCAGCGTCGTAGGGGTTATAGAGTTCCAGGTGAGGTGGTGACCTGGGAGAGGGAAGAATTGCTGAGGGACGACAGAAAAATGCGTCACGAGTGGAGGTTGGCGCGGGGAGGAGCTGGGATTCGGTGGGAGGGTGAGCAACCTCTCCGGATGCGCCGAGCATCCGCTCCCTCCTGGGAGTGGAAACCTAAGGGGTTAACTCCTGGCTTTTTCCACCAGAGAGGTTTAGATAATAAGCAACAACTTACCTTTTTTGATTCTGGAGCAGCTGAGAGCTGCTGCAGCCACCCAGGCAGTTGCTATGACCGCAGTGAGGAAGAACAGCCCGAGGAAGAGGTAGGCAGCAGAAAGACCTGCGGGAGAAGAAGGTGAGATGGGAACCGGTGGAAGCAGTGGTGTGAGAAGGCAGCGGGGAAGGTTGGAGACCCTGCGCCCAACTCCTGTGCCTGGGAAAGCAGGATCCGTCACCCTGTGCAGCCGGAGCAGGACGGAGGCTGCAACCAAGAGGGGTCCCCATGGCCCGGGGATGAGTCTGGAATTTGGACTGGCTCGGCGCTGGTGGCCAGGGGACCATATCCTACAGCAGAGGACAGTTTTTATCCTGGAATTTGGTAGTAAGCATTATTTATTATAAATGTACACGTAGGCAGCGCACTTTTTTCCATAGAGAATGGGGAGAAGAGCTGCATGTTCGGGAGGGGGGGTACTTTGGGCTCGTTTGCCTTAATGTCTGTTTGCAGCTCAGCCTGTAGCAAGTGAGCACCCATGGCATGACACACGGGTAGCCTGGGGCAGGGAAGAACTGGCTATGGAGCAGTTTTGGAACAGCCAGGCTTTGTGTTCATCGCCCATGGTTCCTTAAGGTCTGGTGGAAGTGGTTTCTGAGCCACTTTTTAACTTTGGAGAAGTCCTGGAGAAGGGGTGGTGGTACCTGAAGAGGGTACCACAGAGCACTGAAATCTGATTTTCTCCAAATCAAATACCACTACGTCAAAGATGCTGTAAGGACCTGGAGGAAAAGAAAGATGCACTGAGGCAATCAAGAACGAATCGGGTTAAGTGACTCCTACCTTCTTCCTTTATCCAGATGATGGTGGTGACCAGCAGGAGGAGAGAGGAGATACACAGCAGTCCATGGGTGCACACAACTATGTACTTCCGTGCTCTCGTTCCTGGAAAAAAAAAGGCAAGCGTACTCGGTACCACACAAACAGGATGGTGCAGCCCACACAGGGAAGAAAAACAACAAGCACAGGTTTTCTTTGCAAATAATTGAAGCCCTGAGGTTTAGAAACCCTGGAGAGAAAACCTGGTGAACTTTCAAGGGCTTTTTGTGACTTCAGGAGAAACCAGCCAGATTTGGCGCTGTTCCACGCTGAACCAGATTCCAATTCCACCTGGTGAGACACTTCACCACGCTTCTGCCCGAGTTTGTGCCTCCTACAATGACCTGACAAGTGCTGGATTTCCTCTGGAGACCCACTTCATGGGACAAGCACCAGGCATGGAGAGCTCTCTGGGGGAGATAACCCCCAAAGGCAAGACCTAACGCCACAACCTGCACCTCCCCAGTGTTAATGCTGAGAGAGAACTACACGTGGGAGAACTTTCCTGCCAGCTGTAGGTTTCCATCTCCGCTCTCCAGATGGTCTCCGTTATTCCTGGTAGGTAGAAGAACACACTAGTGGATGACAAAGTCTTGCTGTTGGCTACGTCTTTAGGTTTGTTTCCTGTTAATCAGTGTACATGTTGCTACTCAAGCACTCACGTTACCCTGAACGCTCCCTGGGCACGGATCTGAAGTCACGACCCAAACACCAGTCACCAAACCCCACGAGACATGATCTTTGGCCATTTCCGGGCAGGGAGGCTCTTCCCATGCAGCCTGCGTGTTCTGCCCTTTTTATTGCTTCCCAGGGATGCCCAAGGAATGGGAGAGAAATGAGACGCACGCTTGTTACTGTGATATTTTTGGCTCCGTCCCTCGCAAAGCCATTTGGGATTAGCTGCTCCTAGGGAGTTTTATTTTCTGTGCAAGCTACAGAGGCGTCGGAAGAAATGCACGAGCTGAGCGCATTCTCTCCCACCACCGAAGGGAATTGTGTGGACGAGGTGCTCAGGGACATGGTTCAGTGGGGGCATGAGCAGTGTTGGGTTAACAGTTGGACTGGATGGGCTTAAAGGTCTTTTCCAACCTAAAGATTCAACGAATCTGTGAATTAGGATGACGGGGGAGAAGGCTGAGGCTTTCTGCCGTCTGCCCTCTCCACGGTGGGGAAAGAAGGGTGTAGTTTGGGGTCCTGGCACTCACCGAACCTGTGCTCCCTCAGCTGACAGAGCAGGATGGCGAAGCTGACGGCGGCGACGGTGATGAAGATCAGCGTGACCACAACCAGCCTCTGCGCGTGGCGTAAGGGAGGCGTGAGACCTGCAAGCCCCCAGACACACAGCAGTGATCCCAGGATACTGCAAACCGCTGGAAAACCCGAGGGATGAGTCTTGGGTCTTCCTTGCTCAAGGAAAGCCCACGAGGGACGGTTGCACCCTGTCACCACAGGACAAGCTGCCGGGCCGTGGCTAACCTGTCACCGTCAGGTTCAGGGCTGTCTCCTTCCAGCTTATCGCGTTGCTGACGTTGCAGGAGTAGGAGCCGCAGTCCGACTTCTCTCCGTTTCTTATCTGCAGCACGGTGACATTTCCAGCGAGCAGATGGCACTTTTCAGGAGGAAGGGGATGGCCCTCCTTCTTCCAAGAGATGGAAGTCACTTCTCCCTCAGGCATCACGCAGACCAGCTCGATGGGTGAACCTGCCAGGTTCGAACTCCACTGGAGCTCAGGCTGGGACACAGGCTCTGAAAAGCAGAGAGCAGCGTGGCAGCACTCCCAGGAGCATGAGTCCTGCCCTAGGCCTGAAAACTGTCCGACACGCAGGAATACCAAACCCTCTGGGGAGCAAGCAGGTCCTTCGCTCCTGCTTTACACCTGTGCTGGATTCAGCCAGGGAAGAGTTAAACCACGACAACACCCCAGGTCGGTTTGGAGGGAGAGAAGATGCTGCAGGAGCAGGGCAACTTCCAAGTACAAAGCAGAAAGGAGATGTCCCCATCCCTGCCACCCTCAGGATGGGCACTACCAATCCGTGGGGATCAGGCACGGCACCCTGGGTGCAGGGATACAGACCCAAAAGAGCTATGAATTTGGATTATGCTGGGAAGTGATGACAGCGACTTTCTGGACGCTGTCTGCCATGGGGTGTCCCAGGAAGAGAAGGCTTGTCCCAAGAGAAGGCTTTTCCCACGCAGCAGTGTCACGGGGAAGAATGGCAAGGGTCCAGGAAGTCATGGAGTTCAGCCAAAGAGCAGCAGCGTGGGACTCGGCTGCCGCCTGCGTTTAAACTCATCCGACTCCACGTGGGCCAAGCACAGAGAGGTGGAGACCCCTGCCACGTGCCAAGGGAGGGCTGACTGCATCCCGCAGCTAACGCCGGGGTACCTGCACCCGTCAGGATGCTCTTAACTACGTCTGGACTTGCACTTGATAGCAGCCACATGCCCCTGAGGTCCTTCATCCCCGGATGTCCTACGTGCAGTCTGCTCAAGCAGTGGTGCTGAGCTCTAGGACAGGGCAGTTCGAAACAGGGTGAGCTCTCATTTCTCTTTATTTTTTTTCAGGACAATTCAGAGACAGAGCAAGACAACGTGAGGGAAGAGAGTCTGCGAGGCCTGGAGCTACACGAGGGGAGCTTCTATGGGGATCCGCCTCTGCCTGGAACACCCACCCTCGGTGAAAAGCATCCGTAACCCCAGCCGATCTCCGGACCTGGTCCTGGAGGTGTTAGTAGGGCAGTTGGTGAGGCAGCAGCTGCTTCTGGGATTGCTCCCAAGGAGCTTCTGGCCCCAGCTCCAAGGGACTGGCCACAGCTTGCAGCTCCTGAGTTCCTCCAATTATTACCATGGTGTTTGTTTTACTCATCAAATGTAAGTAGAAATCCCTTCTCTTGAGGGAATGTTACTCTATGCACTCCCTGCGAGCGGCTCTCCATGACAAAACAATAGATACAAGTTAAGGCAGAAGGTGTCTCCCGTTTCTGTCACTCCAGGATGAAGGCACCATGCGGACCGATGTCCCAGCCAGGAACACAACCCACAGCCAGGCTCACTGGCAAAAAAAAACCCCTGGCATTTCCCAGCAACTCATTTAGGGTCTCCAGTCCGTGCCTTTGAAGGCAGTGATGAACCCAAAAGTCCTCCTCTGGTTCGAGACTTGCTGCTCCAGCTGGATGCACTGGATTCATCCAGGATGCTGAAAGAGCTGCTGAAGTCCTTGTACCACCTCTGTCATTTTTTAACAGTCTTGGGAATCTGGAGAGGTCCCAGTCAACCGGAAGCTGGAAGATGTGATCCCAGTTGTCAAGAAGGGTAAGAAGGAAGACCCTGGTAATTGCAGACCTGTCAGACTCACCTCAGTGCCTGGTAAAATTACGGAGAAGGTTATTCTGGGCGTTACTCAGAAACACTTGAGAGGCAATGCAGTCATTGGCCACGGCCACCGTGGGTTCACGAGGGGAAAAGCCCTGTTTAACTAACTTAATTCCCTTTTATGACAAGGTCACCCATCCAGCTGACCAAGGGAAGCTGATAAAAGTGGGTTTTTTTTTTAACTTTAGCAAAGCTTTTGGTCCTGTCTCTCCCAGCATCCTTCTGTGCTGGATGTCATGACCAAGGTAAGCCAATAAAAGTGGGGGTTTTTTTAACTTTAGCAAAGCTTTTGGTACTGTCTCTCCCAGCATCCTTCTGTGCTGGATGTCACAGCACACAGCTAGACAAGTCCGTCGTACCTTGGGGCAGCGATTGGCTGATGGGCCGGGCTCACAGAGTTACTGTAAACGGGGTGACATCAGTCACCAGTGAGGTTCCCTGCGCTCAAATTTAGGGCTCTTTAATGTTTTTATAAATGGTCTGGATTCAGGATTCAAATGTACATTAAGGCAGTTTGTTGATGGTACCAAAACGGGAGGAACTGTGGAGTCTCTCCTTACAGAGGGATGTGCACAGGGAGCTGGGCAGTCACCAACCGTGTGCAATTCAAGTGCCGGATTCTCCACGTGGGATGAGGCAACCTTGGTTATATGGGCAAGTCGGGATGAGGGGCTGGAGAGCAGCCCTGCGGAAAGAGATCTGGCGGGTTGGGTTGACGGCAAGTTGAGTGCAAGTCCACAGCGTGCCCTGGCAGCCAAAGGGGCCAGGCGTGTCCTGGGGTGCATCAAGCACGGCATGGCTAGCCGGCCGAGGGGACTGTCCCACTCGGCCCTGCGCTGGTGTGGCCCCACCTCAAGTACTGGGTGCAGTTTTGGGAGCCTCAGTAGGAGAAGGACATCGTTGGAGTGTGTCTAGAGGGGGGTGACCAAGTGCTGAAGGGTCTCGAGGGCAAGACTTAGAAGGAGCAGCTGAGGTCGCCTGGGGAAGAGAAGGCTGAGGGGTGACGGCATCACCGAGGGGTGATGTCATCACCGAGGGGTGACCTCATTGCAGTCTACAACCTGCTCAAGGAGGGCAGTGGAGGGGGAAATGCTGATCTCCACTCTGGTGCCCAGTGATAGGACATGGAATGAGGCTGCGCCCGGGGAAGTTCAGGCTGGACGTGAGGAAAAGGCTCTTCACTGAGAGGGTCAGTGGGTCGGGCACTGGAGCAGGCTCGCCGCGGTAGTGGTCACGACATCAAGCCCGTCAGGGTTCAAGCAGCATCTGGCTGACCTTGGTCATGTGGTTTAGCCTTGGGTAGCCCCGTGAGCAGAGGGAGTTGGACGCGACGACGGGCCCCTTCCAACCCAAGATAGCCCCTGGATGACTCCCCTGCTGCACTGGCTGGTGGATCTTTGTCCTAGAAAACCACCCTCCCACCATGTGACTTACTGATAACTTCAAGGAGCGTTGTCCTGGCTTTATCCTGAACCAGATCAACTGTTGCTTTATAGATGCCAGTGTCCGTCTCTCGCAGCCTCTGCAGGAGAATCGAGCCATTCTTGGGATAGAAGGTCACTCGGCCTTGGTAAGCGGAGTAAATGGTTGGAGCGTGGTCGTCGGCATAGTACTGCAGGATGATTTCAGGGGTGGTGTTCCTGATGTATTCCCACTCCATGAAGTTCATGTTCCTGATGTTCGGCGCCTGCATCATTACGGAGGATCCTTCAGCTGCGACCCTTTCCTCTGTGATTTCCACCACTGCGGAGGATCCCTGCAAAACCAGCAACAGGTCTGGAAATAGGAGAGAGGCCAGAAGCAGGAGGGGTTAGTTTGAAAGCAAAATCCAAAGAACAATTTAATCTGCTTGTACATCCTATTTTTTTTTTTTTTTGACACAACTGGCTTCCTGAACTGTGTTTTGTCACACGTCTGGTTTCCTTCTTCCTTTGCCAACGATAAAAACCATAACATTTTTGTCAGTGTTGTATGAACACTTAGCTGGCTAAGACAACTGCTTGCCCTCTGGAATGAAAATGACGGGAATCTGGACTTTCTGGGGGTTTTCTGCACATCCGGAGTTGCTAGTGGGGACCACAATCAGTGTGGCTTCACCCCTGAATCCTGAGCTGCTCCCTCGGCACTGGAAAGGGAGAGCATTGCTTGGAAAACAAGCTCTGAACTGCACTTTGTTGGGATGATGTGGTCCCAAATAACCGGTGTCCGAGAGTTGACCTTTCTGAACGTTGTTAAAACGTACAGGTGTACTCATCCTCGGCCTCACCACCCTCTCAAGAGGATGTTAAGCCCTGCAAAGCTGATGTTCCCACTTAGCGAGGCCCCCAGCGACCTTATGCATCAGGAAGGTGATAATTCATCGGAATTCACGTTTCCTGGCACCTCTGAGTAATGCAACCGCTCTCTGGTGCAACCGTCGCGTAAACAGGGCTGCGTAGATGAGCTGCTTTTAACATGGAAAGGAACCTAAACAGGCCTTGACATAATGTCCTAATCGTGACATGGTTTTGTGGTTTCCCCAGGGGAGAATGAAGCTAACGGTGGGGTCAGTCTGCAAGCACGTCCCTGAAACGTACCCAAAACCCAGGCGTGAGAATCCCATCGTAGCGCTGCTGGTGTAAAAGGATTTACCAAGCGGAAAGTCACGTTGGATATCTCCAGCCCCCAAATCCACCAGAACCGTCATTCCGGAGCCACTTTTGGCACATTTGAAAGGTTATGCTGGTTGCCGAAGAGGATACGAACTACAGGAACAGGCACCAAAAGGAAAGCTCAGCTAAGCAAAGAGCAAGGATGGTGGAGGGGAGAGAGGCTCGGGGAAGGGTACTGCAGGGCACACTGTGGCCGGGGAGCGAAGAGGCTGCCAGGGAAGCATTCCTTAGGCGTGCAGTGGAGAAGAGCTGCTTTGTAAGAGAGGCTGGTGGAACCCGGGTACGGTGATGCCGCAGCGCCAGGAGGGAGGAGGCACCTGCCAGGATGGCTCCTGGGGCACACGCCTTTCCCAGCGCTGCCGCAGCCTGGAGCTGGGATGCAAGGAGAGCGTGGAAATGCTGCAAGCGTGTGCTTTCCAAGGAGGTGCCCGGCCGATGCAAGCCCCACAGAGGTCCCTTTCCATACTCACAGCCTAGGATGGCTGCCTGCAGCCAGGTTGACATGGTAACGCTTGAGGCTCGCTCACACCAGCAGCAGGGATGGGCTTCTGCAGCAGCATGCTCTCGGGGTGCCTGCTCTGAGCATGACGGATGGGCCTGGGAAAGACACCGCGAAAGCACCATCAGCATCTGCCACGCAGGGGTTGGGACGGGTGGAGGGTGCTCAGCGCGGTGATGGGGGGACCCTCAACCTGCCCCACGTGTCCCCACAGCACTGACATCTCTGCAGCTGGAGCAGGGGGTTGGCTGACTGCGCAGCTCAGGGAAACCATCGGAGATTTACCTGTGCTCTTACATTTATCTCTGCAGCTGCTGACCAGAATTTTCCCATTTGCATTTAGCTACCACCTCCACAGAAGCCACATGCGCACACCCAGGTACCTACACAAATACTTTCTCTTCTCTGTTTTAATCCATTTCATGACCTCCACAAGCAGCTCTGACTCTGCTGCTGCTCATGGACTGAATACAGGCTCCATATCAGCTTTATCCATCACCTTTCAACTTTGAAAACCCTCATCCCATTCCTTTTCCCACCCCTCCCTCTCCAACCTGATGGGTCCCAGACTTTTCAGTCTCTTCTTGCAAGCTCTTGATCATTTTGGCTGCTGTTCCGTGGGTCTTCAACTTTTTTTAAAGAGACCTTTTGCCTTAATTTCTTCACTGCAGAGACTGCAACGCACACCGCACGGATTGGCAGGGATGAGAGAGCTCGGGAGCAAGCTGCCTGCCTCCAGCACACTGCACTGGGGAACAGGGCTCTGAGTCATTTTGCAGAGCCAGACTGAAAGCTCTGGCATTTGGACAACCAGGACAGAACTCACTGTCTGGTTTTGCAAGGCTCTGGAGAAAGAGAGACCCCACCTGGGGTGCTGCGTCCAGCTGTGGAGCCCTCAGCGTCCGAAGGCTATCGACCGGTTGGAGCGAGGCCAGAGGAGGCCACGGGGATGCTCCGAGGGCTGGAGCCCCTCTGCCACGGGGACAGGCTGGGAGAGTTGGGGGTTCAGCCTGGAGAAGGGAAGCTCCGGGGAGACCTCAGAGCCCCTTCCAGTGCCTGGGGGGCTACAAGAAAGCTGGGGGGGGCTTTTTACAAGGGCAGGGAGTGACAGGACAAGGGGTGACGGGTTTAAACAGGAAGTGGGGATTAGATTAGATTAGATATCAGGAAGGAATTCTTCCTGGAAAGGGTGGGGAGGCACTGGGACAGGTTGCCCAGAGAAGCTGTGGATGCCCCATCCCTGGGAGTGTCCAAGGCCGGGCTGGATGAGGCTTGGAGCAACCTGGGCTATGGAAGGTGTCCCTGCCCGTGGCAGGGGGGTGGGGCTGGGTGGGCTTTAAGGCCCCTTCCAACCCAAACCAGTCTGTGATTCTATAAAAGGGTGAGAGCAGAGGACAGCGGGAAAGTGGACATTTTTTTGACAAAGGGGTCTCCCTGCCCTGTGATCAGAGTCTGAGCCTGGACCAGAATAGGCCAAGGTGGTCTGTTTTAGGCACATGCTTTGTTTTAGACACAGCCTGAGGTTGCTGTGGCTAAGGAACTGCCTTTTGACACAGAGGGAAGGAGATGTGTTTAAGGCCGAGGCCCCTTTGGAGAGAAATTACCTCCTGGCAGCATCCGTTTCTATTCCAGGAATCCAGCAAACGGCAGAGCAGCATCTGAACAGGAAGCCGTCTGCACCGCGGAGCTGCCACGTGTGCAGGATACTCTCCTGGACCAAGCAGCCCCCCCCAGCCCAGACCCCCCCATCCCAAGATGGGAAAAAGGGAAAAATAGAGCCAAGGGAAGAGAAAACAGCCAAGGTATGTCATGTGCACCCCTGCAACGTGCCTGGTTTCCTCCTCGCTAAAAGGAGTTCAGAAGGTAAGGTTTTGGGGAAAAATACCCGAGTTAAGGGTTATCTGCTGCCGGCTGCAAAGCCACGTTAACGTGTAGAAAGCTGGTTATCTGAATGGCTCCATGTCCTACATCAGCTCCCTGTGCTCCTCCTGGGTTAGTGGGTACACGGGGCCATGGCAGATCCTGTCATTCCGGCTGTAGGATTCCCTCACAACTGGTATTTTGTTCACTCATTAGCCACTTCTAAGTGGAGAAGAAGCAGGAGGCTGTTTGCTTTCCCTTTGCCAAATTCCTGAGATGCCGGAGAGGTATGGGAGATGGGAGGGTTGTGATGCTAAAATAAACTTCCTTTTTAGCCGTTTTCTCTGGTGTCCTCTTGCCCTGTGAGGTTTGGGAAAGAACTGTCCCTGGATTTTACAGGGAAATGAGAACCATGTTTTGCTTTACATGTTATGGGGCTGGTTTTAGGATATAAGAACAATGGCTGTGGAGAAAGCATTGGCTGTGAATGGGAACCAACAATTTTTTGGGTTTTCAGATGATATTTTCATCTTATGGACAGGGAGAGGACTGGGCCTCGTGGGTACACGCATACTTAAGGCTTTATCATGTTTTCCCCGTGGCCTCTGGCATCGCTGCTCTGCTGCCTTATTTCTCACTTGGACGAAATCCACATGGAAAGGCTGAAAGGGACGCGAGTGGAGCTTTACAAAGAGGTCTTTTTAAGGAATATCTGAGGAACTTCATTACAAAGAATGCATGTGGCATTTGGGAAACACATCGAGGCATTTCAGCCTCTTACCCAGACTTTTATAGGAATGGATCCGCTGTGAAAAACAGGAGCTCGTTACGTGAGCTGGTGGGACGGTACCTCCGAGGCCTCACAAACACAACGTAGGTGGGAGAAGCATTCCAGGGCTGTGGGTCACGGAAGACACCAGTCAGCCCTCGGCAAGCGAGGCAGCGAGTCCCTGCTGCTGGAGAGGGGCGAGGGGCTCCCTTCGGGATGGGGGTAAGGAAATGCTCCGCCGGTATCGCAACGGCTTCTCCCTCACGCGGTTTGGGGGTGGTGTAGACGTTGGCAGCTGCGAACGTCGGAAGGGTCCGGGGGCTGGTTGTGGCCCGGAAAGCAGCTGCGGGGGGGATGAGGATGCACGCAATCGGCAGCCACAGGCACGCTTTTCCGTTAGCGCCCATGTTCTCCCTTCACGGCAACCACGGATAAAGGGGAGACGCGGTCTTTATCGGCCGCTGGCAGGAGAGGGTGGGGGTCTGGGCCATGACCTGAGTGCAGGCTGGCTGGGATGGGGTGGCTCCAACACCACCTTTAGCTGGAGGCTTGTCTCCCCAGGGAGCGAGGCAACACCGCTTCCCACACAAGGGTGAATACCTGAGTTTACATGAGCAATCCTTAAAAAAGGATGTACCCGCCCTGACCGGCTAATGGATAACAGATGTGAGATGCCAGAGCTTGTGATGGGGAGAAACAAAAGGGATGTGTGATTTTCAGGGACAAAAGCCAGTAATACAGCAGGAAGCAGAAACCCATCCACCCCTTTTGTTAAGGATGCCTGAGAAGTGTTAAAAAGTGTTAAACCCACTTTCTGCTCTCATGTAAAGCCCTTTCTGCAAAATTAAAAGTAACTATCTTTGGTCTTGCCTGACATAATGGAAGAAAGAGATGCAAATCATCCTGTTATAAGTCATCTCAGGGTTTTGAAAGATTAAATATCACATTTGCAAATCCGAAACCCTCCCGAGCAACGTCTGGCTCTGCTCTCTTGGTCTCACAGCTGCCAGGAAAAGAAAGGCAGGAGAGGAACTGCTACAGCGTGGGAAGTATAGAAACTGCAAAACGCTACCCGGCGGTAGTGCTTTGCAAAGGAGGGAAAACACCTTCAGCTGAAGCCCCAAGTCCCCCCTAAACAGCCGGGCTGCCTTCAAGGTTCTTTGCAGCTGACGCAAACTGTGACAAGCAAAAAAACCCACCCCAACGATGAGTTTGTGCTCAGATGGTGAGAATAACCAAAAAAGGAGGTGTAGCGCTCACCCAGCAGCAGCTTCATGCCCAAGTGCAGCTCTAAGGAACTCGAGAAACCCCCTTCCACCACAACGAATGATGACTTACCCCAGAGGCTCCTTTAGCTTTGCCCTTCCCAAAGGATACGTCTAAGGATACATCTAAGGCACATCCCGAGGTCAAAACAGACAAATTTTGGCAAAGAGTCCCGGGAGCAAGTTGCCCAACCTGTGCAAACGAGAGGCCACTAAACCCAACGGCGAGTGCCACGGTGAGTCCCTCCACGTGCGAGGGGCTTCATCCCGACCGTAGCGGAGCAGCCGGCTCCGACAGTGCCGGTGGGGGGGTGGGGGGGCTGAGCAGGACCCCAGACAAAGTGAGCGGACGCCCCGTCGCCGTGGGGAAGCTGCAGATGCTCGAGCAGAGCGCTCTGGCTGTGCGTAAATAACCAGGGGAGGGCTGGGAGGTTGTTTAGGAGCTCTGCAAACAGCACTTATGTGGAAGCTACCTTCCT
>NW_010257362.1:0-50675 GCF_000690775.1 Eurypyga helias
GAAGTGAGGTGTCAGCCTGGGGCGAGCACGTGCAGCGGGAGCCGGGGGGAGCGAGGCGCTTCGGGCCGCCCGCCCGCCGAGGGAAACACGCGTGGGGCAAACCAGGCCCCTTCAGCCCGGCTCCCCGCCGCCGTCACGTCGTGGTCGGCCTCCGCTGAGCCAGCCGGCTGAGGGAGGTAGCTTCAGGACCTCAGGAGAGGCCGGGGGATGGCGTGGCGAAGCAGCGCCGTGGTGGAAATGGCTCTGCAGGCCCTGCTCGGCCCAGCAGTTGCCTGTGGACCCTCTGGGGTGCGTAGAGTGCTTCCAGTAGAGGAAATAACTGTAAAAAGCATCGATTCGAGCGCGAATTCCCCAGCGGTGGGTCTTGACACAAGCACTACACAGAGGTTAGGAGTTAACAGACTGAAAAGTGGTGAAAGGATGGATCCGGAGAGGGCAATGTCACCTGTAGATTTTCTACTGTGGAAAGGACCATCCAGTCTGTGGACATCTTCCCTAGAGATACTGACAAAGCAACCCTGGGAATTTTCCAACACAAGATTCGTGTCACCCATTTTTCAGGAAAACAAGGACTTTATTTGAAAAACTGTTTCTGAACCACAAGAAGCTGCGTGTCCCACAGTCCCTCGCTGAAGTTCATCAGCTTGATAAGAAAGGCACGGAGCCACAACAGCCAGGGAGCCACCGACCGTCAGGTACGTTGTTATCACCGTGCTGCTAGATGGCAAGCGTGGCTGTTCAACACTGTTTCTCACAGTTCCCTGGAAACAACACTTGGGAAACACCCTACACTCTCACATCATTTATCTCAAATTTCCTATTCAAATTCACATTCAGACTGAAACCAATTTTGAAACTGTCCAAAATGCCAATGACATCTAGTTTTTGTACTTAAACGATGCTTCTAGTCATAAAAAATTAGAGTCACTGATAAGGTAATATCATTCCTAGCCTGTCCTCCTTGAGTAGTCCCTCCTGTGCAAATACAAATGAGACGCCCGGGCATATTTTTTCCCCTTACTGAATGAAATCATACAATTAAAAGCAAAATTGATATGGGATCTCCTGTCAGTCTCTTATGTGAATGAATAAAGCTGTATTTTTTGGCATCTGTAGTGGGAATTTAACAAAACAGGCTTTCACACCGAATGCCTAGGTTTTGGATGAGTATCAATTGCAGCCATCATTTCAGTAAAACCTCTGGAGAAGTCAGAAGCTTAAATCTTTGGGATAACATCTCAGTAATTAAATTAGTTTTGACTTAATCATATTGCCATACTCTTAGTCGGTAACAAAACAGTATTTCTCTATTGAAGTGACAACTTGTTATGGAAAGCACTGATACATCTAGTTGCGTTAGCAATCCCCTTTCTGTAGTCATTGCCATCCTTTCAGTAACAGGAGATCAATTTTTCAGCAGCATATAGAGACTGTAATTCATAGTTTTCTTTAGAAGAGAAAGGTATTTTGACTGCAGATGAAAGGAACAGAGTACTGTGAGAGGAATGGCATGATCAGCAGCATTTCTTTAATGAGGGCATTCTTACAGTGATACATGTCTGCGCTCCTTAGAGATGCACTTTTAATTATGTCTTTGAGAAGAAACACGGCTAGGTTTAAAGCACGTAAGTTTAGTGCCAGTGAGTAATACAGTTTTGCTCGTCCTCAATAAAAATAATGTATTCTCTAAAACTCACTGCAAGAGGGTAGGATTGGCTTTTAGGTTAGCTATTTAGTTTTTATTTGTTTTGGGGGTCCCTATCCTCACGCATGTATTTTTGTTCTTTTTAAAGTAAGAGATTGAATTATTGCTTGAGTTATTTATAGGCCGGACAAAATGAGCGCTCTTGTTATGCTGGGATTAATGCTACTAATCTCTGTCTTGACATACTAGAGGACATAGAGGTCGAATACGAGGCATCACCGGCAGATAAGTGTATCAGTGTTGCACACAGACTGGCTACTCTCTCGTGAGTAATCTCCAAGTGCCACACCACAGCTACTTTACAATGTTCCACAGCCTATTTTATCACAAAATTGGCACCCAAATGGTCTTTTCTATAAGATGCCAGCATGTTGTGTGGAGGTTTTGTGCCAAGGATTCCCTTGCATAGGGAATAGGTCAATGAAGTTGAATAATACAGACAATTTTGACAGATCACTTAAAAAATACAGGCCCGATCCTCCAAGCAGGTAAATGAGTAATAGTTTTTACTATGTGAATAGGCCCACTGACTTTGATTTAACTCCTCACCTGAATGGAATGACATTTTGATATTTCTAGAAGAGAGATTCATTTCCAGAAAGGAAGAGTTGTGAGACTTCAGGGCATGAAACCCAAAATAAACTTTGCTCTCCTTTACTAAAATGAAATCTCTCTGTTGGTTCAGGGATGCTTCAGTCTTCTGCATTTGGAATGCATGCAGTAAAACCAACCTATTTAATGTGACACATGCTTGACAGTGTGACAAACAGATCAGAAGGGTCTTTGTGCTACTTAAAAAAAACCCAACCAAACAAACAAAAAAACCCAAGCAAAAAAAACCCAGAAAACAAATTATAAAACCTTGAAAGTACCCACAAGCACAGTTATTTTCTGCTTGATGTGAAACAATAGATGGTCTGAAGAAAAATCCAGTGGCAAAGAATAGAAAGTCAAAGTATGAATCCTAAAACAAGGAGAATCAACTACAAAGATGGAGAAGATGGGGTATCTTAATGCAGAGGGTGCCCTGAAGCTGGGATATCAGTTGTCAGTGGGGGAGGGTAGGGGTGGGGTGGGGTGTTGCTATAGAATGTATTTTTCTTAAAACTTCAACTCACTGAGTCATGAAATTATAGGAGGTATTTAGCTTTCATTATCAAAAATATAAAAGATCAATAAAAGGCAGCTTCTGCTTTTTATGGCTGTGGAGTCAACAGTGAACTTTTGCTGCATGAAAACGGGAGAGAAAAGAGAGAAAAAGTCCCACAGTCACATGCTGTATGTCTCCCTCACAGTATTGGTACATCTTGCTTCTTCCTTTCTTTTATTGCCAGGGGTCTAAAATGCTGATACGGTCTTCCTTTTCTAATAATTGTGTAATGGCAGATCTATAATGGCATGTAAATTATTCCACTTACTGTCTTTATTCAGCACATAATACACATCTTGAAACTTCTCTCACAGTTAGTTTCAAAAAGCAAACCTGCAGAGTTTGGGGTTTTTTTTATACAACATTAACTGTATGCTCAGTCAAGATAATGACAGTCATAGCTTGTGTCAGATAATATATCCATGACTTTATTTCAGAGTGCTTGAAATCTGGGTCCCCTTCCTGACTCTTGGCTCCTAGACAGCCTTAAGCATGCTGCTTCACCTCAACACACAACAAAGTTTCATTTCTATAAAATCAGGATAAGGCAGCTTTAAGTATGCTGCTTCTCTTCCCTCTATGAAAAATTTTCCCATCTAGAAATTAGTGTAGTGATTATTTGCTCCATTGTAAAGTACTCTGGAGATATATGGAGGAAAGCTCGAGGTGAGAACACTACTTGAAAATGAAACATCACATATTTCACATGTGCTTGGAGTCTGAAACATGATTTCATCCTCTTTGCTGAATAGTTCAAACACCTTTACCTTGATTACTGTTTCTTATGCATGTCTATCCTTACATCTCTCCTTACTCATAACCCTTTCCT
The DNA here is from genome assembly GCF_000690775.1 of Eurypyga helias. Lineage (NCBI taxonomy): Eukaryota > Metazoa > Chordata > Aves > Eurypygiformes > Eurypygidae > Eurypyga > Eurypyga helias. The sequence goes on from NW_010257362.1 coordinate 3,685, forward strand.
CTGTACAATACATTAATTGGTTTAAAATCAATCCCATGAGAATAAAACAGCTTCCTCCAAAAATGTTAAATATCCCTTATAGAAAGTAGTTGTTAAAGCAAAACAGAAGTGGAAAGTTTCTTTGTGTGAGTGTTGTTTTGGAACTGTCTCTTGCTGTTTCTGGTTAAACTCTTTTCATTCTAATTACACAAGCTGAGTGTTAGAAACGAAAGAAAAAAAAATATGATTTTCTAGAACTATGTTCTTTACTTTTTTTTCTTTTAAAACTTTTTTTTTTAAAGTGTTAGTTCATTACCCTTCACCTTCATTGAAAACACAGAGATCTGTGCCTTTTTAATACAGACCATCAAGTGTCCAGCAATTACTGCAGTAAAACCTTTCTGTCCTTATTCAGGTATGTGAGGGTTATTTTCTATTTTGTCGTTAATTCAGTCAGTGTGAACAAAGCACTGCCAGAGAGAAACTTTTCCCAACAAGCACTTTTAATTCTTTTCCCCTCTTATCGCCTCATTGTGGCATGTTTATTTTCCTTCTGGTCCCCTGGGAGTCGTGAGAAACATCATTTTACACGGAGAAGTAGCTATACAATCTTCCTATCTTAGTAAATACTGTGTCTTAGTTTCATACTGCTGACCCTGACGGAGTATGTTTTAGACACAGTTACTAAAACCAGACAAAATGTTTATGATGAGCTAAAAGCTAAGAAAATCCCAGGAGACAACTGGTTTGTGTTTGGTTTTGCTTTTTTCTAGGATGAAGTCATATCCCAGCTCCACATCTTAGAGACAGTAGTAGTAATGAAAAACTTTTTTTTTTGTTTGCTTAATTATATATACAAAATAGCAGACAGGTTTTGGTATGTTGTGAAACATGTTGGCGTGGAAAATACGGTGAGATGGGGAAAAAAAACCAAAATCCAAAGAAAAAGACTGAAATCACTTGGTGCAGAGGGATGGCCCCAGTCAGCTAGAAAGCAAATGCATTCTGACACCTCCCCCGATTTTGAAGATGGGAGCATCGGTAGCGGCCTTGCATTGACCTTGTGAACAGAGACAAAACTTCATTCGTTTCAGTCTCCATCAGCTGTTCTAATCAGGAAAGAAACAAAAGGAGCTGTGGAAAACAACTAAGTCACTGATTTCTGACATTAAAATGGAAACAAACTGAGAAGCGAACTGGAGAAAATATAGAAGGTACAAATAGCTGACATCAGCTGTGGTGAGACCGGGCGCAACTCTTATTGACACTGAGGTCAAGAGTCTTCTATGGCAACGTGAGATTCAGTCAGTTGGACTACAGCCAGCGTTGGGACCAAACAAAATATAAATTGCTTGTTGATACAACAACCCTTGGCCCGTTCAAAACAGTAATGGAAAGTGAGGTAAACATGAAGGCAGATGTGTTTGTAAGAGTCCTAGGCAGAAATTCTAGAGGAAGGAATAGGTAAGAGGTTATAATGGGCTCCAAATTGTTAGTATCTTGACCTGATAAATTGCTTTGGTTGGAACTAGATGATCTTTAAGGTCCCTTCCAACACAAACAATTCTATGATTCTATGATAATAATGATCTGTTTCCTTTTTGGAGAAGAAGAGTCTCCTATGTTTGTCCTGATGACCAGGACTCTTGCTTTGTTTGACAGAGTAACAAATTCCTGCTCACTTTCTAAGAGTGTTCTTAGATCCGGATTTGACCTCCTAAAGTTGAGTCTTCCCTTCTATTGTCCAGGTTTCTAGTTATTCCCAGCTCATCAGCAGTCTAATTGACTTCATTGTCTTTTATCAACAAAACTTGATTTCACCCTGGCTTTAACAACTAACTTCTGCACCCCTAAACATATCGAGGAAGTTTCTCTTACAGGAATGAAGTGTGCTTTCTGCAGCCTTTTGAAGGAAGACCACCATCCTAACTTATTTAATGGCTAAGTCTTAGAAAGTGAGTTTCTTCCTTGAAAAAAACTATGCATGTGACTAAAATATGTGGCCTTTCTCAGCAATTCTTCAACTGTGGTACACAATTTATAAAGGGCTTACTGATAGTACACAGAGATCTAGTTGGTGGCATAACGTTCCCCTTCCTGAAAGCTAAAAGTTGTTACAAGAAAACTAAAACGCTCACATTCCAACACTAATACTACTTTCCTGCTTCTACAAGTGCTGTTGAGCTAAAAAGGACAAAAAGTGAGGATCAAGCACAAATGGCAAGTCTGAATGCTATCTTAATTTCAGCAGCGTACAAATTAGAATACAGCAACCTTCATTTAAGTACCTTTGAAATGTAAATACATTAATTTATAGTGCAAAAAAATCCAAGAAAACACAGAGAGGCATTGGTACGCCCCCAAATTGCTTGTAGCAGTAAAATGTCATGGAAAAGCCACAGCCATTAAGGTTCAAGAAATAATTTTATTTGCAATCTTCTTCTTTTTAGCCTATTTGCAGAGATAGGTTTTACTGTTATGGTTGTTCTATAAAATGAGCAAGGGACTTTTTTTCCCCTGTGAATTTTTTGAGTCTTGGAGAACTGCAAGAATATCCCTGGTCATCCATCCTTATGCTAAAAATACTTACTTCTTTATATAGTCTTAAAAGCTTGAAGGGAAGGAAAAAAAAATCCTTGGAACTGATAGCCTGAGAAGAAGGATTGTCTTTTGGGTCACAACTGAATAATGTCTGTGCTGATGCACATTAAAACATTGAAATGGTATAACTACAATGGCTGCAGATGTCATTGCTGGCTGACTTGTACCTTTAAAAGCCCACTTACAAATACAGTTATGTCGCTTATACATTTTTTTATTTTGCAAACAGGTTATTTCCACTCACAAGCTGTGAGCTGCAAGTACATTTCAAATATTGCTGAGGTATGAACTCCAGTTTTAACTCTGTTCAGTTAGAAAAATCATTAAGACTTTTGTGAGTTGTTTAGCCAGTAACATTTGCATCCAGGCTAAGCAAAGAGAAGAATTCTATTTGCTGCTAGCATAGCTGAAGTTACATGCCACAACAGAAGTTGTGGGAAAGGTGGAGGAAAGAGAATTGCTTCAACTTTATGCCAGATCTAAGTAGGTACAGAAATATTGCAATAATTGGTCATAATTTTGCCATAGCCTTTCCTTAAATAATCTGTCCGTTGTTCCACTATGCAAAAAGATGGGCACAGAGCTGTTGCATATCTTAATGACTGTCATTTCATGCTCTGCAGCCCAAGTGCATGTTAAATAGGATAGATAAGTCTTCGGCACGAGATGGCCATAAGTTTCTGTTCTGGAAAGCAGAGAAGATTATTAGGGGAAGAACTATGTTGGATCTGGTTCTGAATAATACATTGAAAGTGGTTGTAAATCTAGAAGACTGAACTCTATTGAATGAAAACGATCACAAAACAATGTTCACCATGTAAAGAAAGGAGTAGTGGTGGCGAAGCACAGGTGAGGGACTTCAGAAAACTTCATTATCACAATACTTATGGGTGGGACCTTGGGATAGTAAGTCTAGGAATAAAAGACTGCAGGACGCCTGATGACTTCTGAAAGCTACATGACAGGCTTGACAGCAAAATTTTCTGATGCGGTGGAAAGATGGGCAGCTTCGTAAAGAAATGATAGAAAAATCTGAGGTGGAGACTTTTTTAAAGGCTATATAAATATATGGAAGAACTCATCTTAGGGCTACTATTGCCTGTTTGACTGTGAACTGGGACACTGCACTAGTCTGTGCTGGAATGGATTTTATTTGAGATTACTGAATAGCCTGTATGGTGGAAGAATGTACACTTCCAAACTGGTTTGATGACTCAATACTGAGAGGAGTTGAAAGTAATTTGGAGGGGAGAATCCAGAATCAGAGAAACCTTCAGAAATGGAGAAATGGTCTGAAAATAACCGAATAAGATTAAACCAATTCAAATGCAACAGTTAAGGTCAAGGGGGGGGAAAATCTTAAGTACAAAATTAGAAGTATCTGACAAAGCAGCAGGCGTGTCAAAAAGGGTGTGAGGGCTACATCAGCTCACAGTCTGAACAGAAATCCACAACGGAGAAACAAAGGCAAAATTCAGTCCCGCACATGCTGAAAAAAGTGACTTCTGCAGGACATGAAGATAATTAGTCTGCTTCATCTGAAATACCACATCCTGTTTTGGGAATCCCACATTAAGACAAGTTGTTTTACATTAAATAGTGCAGCAAATACAAGAAGCTTAGAAAAGATGTCTTCTGAAGAAAGGTTAAACAGGTCATATTCCTCTGGAGAAGAGAAAAAAGTGACTTCATTTTCTGCGATGGAAAGTTTATTAATTACAAGAAGTTGTCTCTCAATATTTACTACTAGGAAGACAAGAATAATTTGTCTTAATTTACTGGAGAGAAAATTTAAACTAGACAGTGGGAAAACTTTCACTATAATTAGGGTAAGCAAGCAAAAGAAAAAAAACTCATTAAATGCAGTACCTTTATGAAAAAGGCTGCAGAAGCTTTAAACTTTTCAATGTTTAATTTGGGTGTTGTGTTTGGTTTTTTTTTAACCACGTATCAGGTTAAGACAAGTATCAGTTCAGAAAAGATTAAAGTTGAGTTGTAATAGACATGATATTCCTTAGTGCATGGTGATAGAGGAGCCGAGTAGGTTCTTCTCAAGTCTGTAGTTCTACATAGGCATTCAGGATGAGGAAACACTAACTCAATCCAGTTTCATGTGACATGTAACAAAGAGGTCACAGAACTTAAAAATCAATGGTTCCAGCCTGTAATGTGCTGGCTGCTTTCATTTACTCTCAGATTCTTCTATGCTTGGCGAGAACAGGCCTTCAAACTGCTGTAACGTTGACTTTATTGAGGAAATTATTCCATTTTTTATTGAAAAGTCAGTAAAGTAGCATAGGTTAGCTTTCAAAACACAACAACTAGCTTTAACAGTAGAAGGAGAAATTATCTGTGAGGCAGAAATACCAACATAGGCCCATAAACACGGATTTGTGACAGGGTATGTTTGGAAGGAGGGACTATGAGCTAAACCCAGCAAAAGCATAAAGTGTTTTTCAAGTTCACTTTTTAAACTGGCTAGTAAGTTCGAAGATGATTGAAACAATCTGACAAGCTTTGAGGACATACATTCTTTTCAGAGCATGCATTGGCTTTCCAAAGCCAATAGAATTGTGTAATCTGTTAAAAAATCCTTTCTGCATTTTTTCCCTTGTTTTTTCTCAGCTTGCAATTGCAATAACAATTTCTCTGCAGGATCTTGGCCCATCACTTCCTTCCAGACCTGTATTAGTCTCTAGGAAATGCCTACACCTAGTCATTATTGTTTAACTCGAGTGTCAGCAAATAATAGCAGTGCTTTTAGTCTTTACAAAGGGTGATGAATTAAGACTTGCAGTGTCCTTGAGAGGAGATGAGTAAAAGCAATCCAACGAGCTGTGAACAAAACCTGGGCACTGCCCATGTAAACACGGTTATTGCTGACAAGAGCAGTAAGAAACAGAAAGGCGTGAGCTCTTTAGACTGCAACCACCAGAGCCTGGCTCTCTAGCAGCGAGTGATTCATCATTCATGAGCGAATCCTACTCACCTCCAGACCTTCAAACAGACCAGGCACAGGCTTTTACCATTTAAATCCTACTTCTTTTTTTTTTTTTGGTCCCTTCAAACTTACAGGCAAAATTGTCAAAAGCTGTTTCTCATTACAGCCATTTCTGTGATACCACTGGACCAGACCTCCTGCCTCATGAAGGTGCTGCATCATCTCTAGTTCATTTTGTTCACAGTTAAAAGGCTGCGAACTTCTGACCATTCATGAAAGCAATGGATCAAACAAGAAGATGCCAACTAACTGAGGATGTTAGTCACGATTTTCATCTGTAATTTTATGCTCCAGCTAAGACATAAAGGGAATGCTGTATCCTCCACACTAAGTTTAGTAATCCCACTGGCAAAGTAGCTTCCATTGGGCTACTCCTCTTCCTCTCATCAACACAAATGGGGAGCTGGTGCATGGAAAAATGGAGCTCATTCAGTGTTGACTGTGCTACTATACACATGCACCATCAGAGAAGCACAGACGGGTGATTAGGAGAGAAAGGATCGAGGCTTGGCACAGCTGTTTATCCTGTGGGAGCATGGGGAACTTCTCCCCATGCTCCAGACTTCTGCTTGGTCTTTCATTTTGATTTTAGGGACAGCCCAGCTGTGCCCCATGCCAAGCCCAGGTTTGACGTGACATCCAGCAATGGTAAAAAACACGTTACACATTAGCTGCATATTCCCACATTTGCCCCTGCCTGTAGTGACTGAACTCTGGGGGCTCACATTCACCCCCGTGTAGCAGCACTAGTTCAGATGTGAGCTTAATCAAATCGCTGCAGTGTGCACGCTTCTCAGGCAGTTTCTAGACTGATTTAATTAAATCAATCAAGGCAAAGTCTTTACTCAAACTCTTGCTCAAGTACTTCATCTGTGATCAAAGAGATCTTTTCTCCCTGTTTCCTGTGAGCAGTGGGTATACCCGGAGAGTAGTATGGCATTAGCCCCAGATCAAACTCACATGTCTAGAAAATAAATCATCAAATTGCCACATCCAAATCTAAGGCAACTATGTCCACAGCTACTCTGTTAGCATTCCTATGAGAAACCCCAGGAAAAGACTATGTGAGGAAAATTAGTAAAGGTTGGGCTGGGCCGTGATCCTGATATTGGCATATAAAGCAATGAATACTATATTTCTTTAGCATGCTCTGTATTTGTATTCAAAAAATAAGCTAGCCAATTAAACTCAAAACCAGACAGTTTATAATGCTTCTAGAAAAAAATTACAAATATACAACAGCAGATATATATAAATATACACAGAAATAATATTATGTATGTATATAATACTGGACTAACCTGTAGAACTCTTTGCCACTAAGGTTATGGAGATTAAGAGTTTAGGCATATGCAAAGGAGACATCTATTCTGACAATGAGAAGATTCACAATTGCCTCAGGCAGCTTGATAAATTATTCAGTCATTAATGAGCACTATTAATTTCAGTGCTTCATTCCAGGTAATGGGCAAAGTGTCTTCATTATTTCCATACATATTGTTTACTTTCTCCTTTTTAGCATCTGGTGTGGTTCACTTCCAAGGTCTAGATGAATCTGTGTCAGTTACCAAATTATACTTCATACAACAATTTATTCTAATATTGTTTTATAAATATTCTAATTTACCTGAGCAGCTCATCTATCTGCAGAACACATATCTGCGTGTGCTAGAATTTTTAAACAATAATAAGATGTAAAGATTTTTCAAAAAAATGGTCCATTTATTTAAAAGCAAAACCTGTTGGGGGTATTTGTCATGTATTGAGGGAAACAGTGTTATTGTTCTAGCTTTCTTACACCAGGTACAGTTTGAGAAATGAGAAGAAATGTCACAGTTGTGCTTCGGTTAGTTTGGACTCATAGATTCAGTAAGCTTGATTTCTAAAAGCATTTTCAAGCCCCACTCTCCTTATGAAGCCAGACACTTTACTTTCCAGTTAATAACTCTGAGTTATCTGGAAATGAAAAACATGGGCTGTGACCTCAGCAAGCAGAACCTTCCTACATATCCTCTTGCTTTTCTCCATCACCAGGAGGTGCTTACTGACAGTTGCATCTATGCCTAAACATCTGTGGTGAAATAACATTACACAAGAAGGCAACAGCAGCCTTGCACATGACCAAATCCAGGTTTATTGACAATGTGGGCTGCGAGCACGTTACGGTTACAGTGCCTGTGGATGCTGCCTGTTACGGTCTAGATCCACCAAACAGCTGGAGAAACTGCACTGGTCTCTGAGCAGTCAGAGGCTGGGAGTTTAGTAGGCAAAGATTGTGAGGGAGACGTTGCTAAAGTGCAAAGGGTGGTTGAGCCCATTTTCTCTCTTATGCCATTGACGCTTCCTGTATTAAAAGGGACAACTGTCCAGAGCTAAGATGTGAACAACTTTTCAGTCTTAATTACGGTTCTCTCTGAGCCTGCTAACGTGGTTCAGCTGTACTGGTCGTTTTGCATGGAGCACGTGCAGTCACATCGCCTGTAAGTGCTGGCAACAGTAAAGGCAACTGCTATTGCTACAATCATCCTCCCTTCTTCAATTACTTGTTCAGACCAGGAGTAACACTAAGACACTCAAATGTAGCATTTGGTACATTGCATTGCAAAAGTTCCCTTTTTCTAATAATGATTAAGCTGGGAATATATTATTCCTTAGGTAAGGTATGGAAACCTCTAGTTAGGTTTCTGCCAACCTTAGCTACTGATGAGAAGATGACTCCTGCTTCCATGTGTGAACACTGAGCTTTCACACGTAAAATGCTTTACGACACCCAACACACAGCCTAGATTGTCTTAGCATAGGCTTGCTACTGAAGGTATCTATGTCCACCAGAAAAGCACATTAAGATGCACTTTTTTAAACAAGTGTGTGGCAGAAATCCCAGCTTCATGGTGTGAACTTCTGAGTAGTCTACAAAAGTGGGATTCAGGCCTTTATTCCTGCAGAACTCGTTCATGAAGGCTAAATGCATCGTGTGACGTTTTGGACATTTTTCGTATTGATAGAGATTTGCAAGCTGCCTCTTTTTCCTGAGAAGAAGAAATAAAATATTTCTTTTAGTGCTATGTCACTCTTGTATAATAGAAAATGAGGTGTGAGGAGCTGATTTGCCATTTGTGCAATGACACAAACGTAGCTTTCTGAGAAAGCGGAGAACGTAATACAAGTCATCAATTTAAACATTTCCATATCCATGGTGAATACATGTACACATTTAGAAGCCAACATTAGCATACACTAAAAACCTGTGTGACAAAAACAGTTGAGCTCAGCGAGCTGCAGCATGGGTTTTCTTCTTTTTCTCTGCAACTATGAAGTTCAAAGCTACATTCTATTATCAAGTGAAATCATTACTCATCTGAAATGAGGTAAGTTGCATAACTTGGAGACAAACGAACCCATAAATGTGGTTTTGCTCTTCAGAAACACTAATGCCGCTAACCAATGACAGAACACTGAGAGGGGGTTGTGCTGTTTTCTGCAAAAGCACAGAAAGAAGCGTTTGCCCACAAGTTTCATCGTAGGCTCTTCCCACAGTACCAAACTGGTATTTGTACCACCAGTGTATTTAGGCACAGAAAAGAGAGGAAGCGTATCCTTCAGCGTCAGTTTATACCCTTCCTGGGGTGCAGCTTATCCTCTGGTGTGTCTCGCCAGCTCCGATGATCGCATACATCTGCAGCTATTGAAATATTCCCATACACAAATGCTGAACCTGGGCATTCTGAAAGGCACCAGAGGAGATAGAACCACGGTGATGACTGAGAAACAAGCGCAACGCTGGGGGCCCTCCCCACCTCAAGGGCCAGAGCACACACTGCACCCATTCATCCCAGCAAGGCAGATGGCACCTGGTCATCCTACCCTCCGTGTCCCTGGGACAGAAGAAGGAGAACTCAGCATCTAACATAGAGTTAGCAGCAAATGGTTTTTGTATTAGCATATTGGCTACAGCTAAAGCCTAGGAGAAGGTAAAAATCATTCTACAAAGAGTACCAGCCTGATAAACAATCACCACAATACCCTAATCTGATGGCAGCATGCAATCTTCTGCTGAGCTGTGCTCTAGAGTTCTTCCCTGAACGTGCTTTGTCTCTGGAAAAATGCATGTGCAGCATCATTAAAAGCAGGATACAAGCTTGCCTGTCATTGATGAAGTAGATAAAGAATGGCTTGATGTTCTTTGAAGTACAGAACACACAGCATATCTAAGGGTGTAGAATAAATTGCCCAATATATTCTAGATGAGAAGCAATATGTCACGTTATTAAAGACACACTAATGCACAAAAGAACAGGCTTAAGGTGGCAGACTCAACTTGGCATTATCATTTCTTAGGCTTTCCCTCCCTGGGTGGCACATATAATTATATCATTGCTGCGGGACCCAGTGGGAATTTCACTGTTGGCTATTGTAATTCCCAGAGGAAATGTCTGTAATTAATCAATTCTTTTTTTAGTTTTTAGGAGGGGTTGAGCTTGAGCCATCCTTACCCTGAAACTCAGTGACCTCTATTCTATCATTCAGCTCAACAATAGCTTATCGAAGTGTCTGCTTCTAATTGACAGAAAGTTAAAAGAAGGTTTCAAGTTTGCATAAGGCAGGCAAATGTGCAGCATTATTTTAAGTCAGAAATTGCTACTTGACCTCCTGTGAACCATTTATACTTTGAACAATGAAGATTGATGTCTCTGGTGTCTCTCTCGGGTAGTATCAATGCACAAGCTAGCTTCTGTTATACTGGGTTTTGTTTCCATGTTTATATCCTAGTAAAAAGCAAAACTCCCTTTTCCCAGCCAAGCTTACAATGATTAAACCAGGCAGTGCATCTCAAACTTCTCTTCTTCCACTGCCTGTGCAAGTGGAGAATTAAGTCACATTCACAAATATAATTCCAGCCCTTTGTTTTGTATCTTCATACACCAGTCAGTGTTAGGCAACTACAGAAAAAAGTGCACAAAGCATAAAGCAAAAGTACAAATAACAGCTTAATACTACCGTAAGCAATTTAAACAGCTGTCTTGGTTTAACCTTCCCACAGCACAGTGTTTTCTTCATTCCCCACCAAGCATTACTTCTGAAAAGTAAACCTTCGTTAGCGCTTAGCAATTGGGCAGAGCTGGATAAAGCTGGCAAAGATTTTCTTCATTTGTTTCCCATTTAAAATATAAGCCTTTATTTGCCTTTTACACTAAACTGTGAGGTTTGTGTTAATTTAAGTTCACGCTTTCAGTTTGGAGAAATTAATTTTGTACAGACACTATATATATATATATATGTATAGTGAGACCCCACTTGGAGTGCTGCGTCCAGCTGTGGAGCCCTCAACATCGGAAGGATATAGACTGGTTGGAGCGAGTCCAGAGGAGGCCACGAAGATGCTCTGAGGGCTGGAGCCCCTCTGCTTTGGGGACAGGCTGAGAGAGTTGGGCTTGTTCAGCCTGGAGAAGAGAAGGCTCCGGGGAGCCCTTATTGCCCCTTCCAGTGCCTGAAGGGGCTACAAGGAAGCTGGGGGGGACTTTTTACAAGGGCCTGTAGTGACCGGACAAGGGGTAACGGCTTTAAATTGAAAGTGGGGAGGTTTAGATTGGATATCAGGAAGAAATTCTTCCCGGAGAGGGTGGTGAGGCACTGGGACAGGTTGCCCAGAGAAGCTGTGGATGCCCCATCCCTGGAAGTGTCCAAGGCCAGGCTGGATGAGGCTTGGAGCAACCTGGTCTAGTGGAAGGTGTCCCTGCCCATGGCAGGGGGTTGGAACTGGATGGTCTTTAAGGTCCCTTCCAACCCAAACTATTCTATGGTTCTATGGTTGTATATGGAGTCTCACTACTATTGGCAGATTTCAGAATTCTCAGTATCTTCAAAACCAATGTGCATCTAAGAACCCTACCCTTTCCATACTCAGATCAGTCTTAGGGGCAGAGTCCAGTTTGCAATGAACTTGTCCAACATCTTCTGTTTAGTTTCCTCTCTCCTTCCACTTCCATCTTGGAACGTTTGCCGTTGTTTGGTGAACTCTTTTGAAGAAGGAGCATAGTTTCTCATATTGGGAAAGCACATAGCTCCTTCAGTCGTTCTGTAAATGAATTATGAAGACAGCAGCCCTGCAGCTGAAAGTAACAACGATCATCGGGTTATCAGCACTAGTATTTCCACAACTTAATCTCAGTTCTTCTAAGAATTCAGTCCAAGTTACTTGCACTAAAAATGTGGGATAAAACAAGGAAACAAGGGGGGAGAGGATGCTCATGCTGTGCTTTCTCAGAGGGATGATACAGCTGCTGTCTGGCTTTGCAGTATTTTGAGAAAACCAGCACTCAGAGGAAGATAGGGAAGAGCAGCCCCTATGCATTTGAGAGCACTGGAAGTGACAAAGGCAGACAGAGGAGCCACTTCCCAGCCAAAACGTGCTGCTGTGTGAGCCGGAGGCCTAGATCCTACTTTAGGGTTGATACAAGCAACAAATCCAGTTGACCTTCTCCTGGGAGAACAGTATTAAGATAGGCAGAGATAAAACCTGAGTCCCTCCCCTGCAGCAGGTCCCTTCCATCCCAGTGGTGGCACATGCACTGCAGATTTCAAAATACCACTGGCATGGGGTTCACACACATTTCTCACCTATCTCTAATGTAGCTAATTAAATCCAGAGTGCCATTGACTACCATGAAGCCATAGAATACAGCTGTGTATGTTTGCACCAGCAGTGTATCTACCTGCATATTTCCAGATTTGATATTAACATACAAATCCTGCTTCCAGTCCAGAATCTTGAGGCACATCTTTCTGCCTGACTTGTCAGTGAACTCCATCTGGGAAAGCAATACTGTATTTGTACTTCTGAGACACACTGCATGCTGATGCAAGCCTGAACATGATTCCCTAGACTCAGGATGGGCAGAGAGGGAGCAATCATGTTACAAAACACGCCTGCAGATAAATTCTTAAAGTATGTTGATTTTCATGTAACAGAGTTTTCTTGAAAAAAGTTGACAGTACAGCAATAGCAGCTGCCACACTAAGTCCCCTCGAGGCTGTGTCCACCCACTGTGTCCAAAAGCACGCTGGTTCAGGTCCCTCTGGAAGACCCCACAGCACTGAAGCGCAGCAAGCTTTCAGCAGGGTACCTAAAAAGGGACAGAGCTGGTAACTGTCTCACCCCCTATACAGATGAGATACTCCAACACAACATAATGCCAGCCAGGAGGAGACAGAACATCAAATCTCTGCAGTTTAATCTGTAACTTCCAGTGACTTAAGTTGCCCCACTGATTTCCGGTGCCTCTGTTTCTTTAGAAACCTACCATGAGGAAGGCATGTATTTTGCACCACAGGACTGAGTCCCAGTGAAGCTCTTACAAATTATTAAGAAGTGAGTTTACTTAGCCTACACATCTCTCTCTAAATAGATACTTCCTAAAATAACTTGATTTCAAAGGCTTTAAAAAAAATCCACACATAGAAGTTGTTTATTCCCAAAGAGATGAACAAAACCGCTCTCTGCACTCTAAAGTTCTTTCCAGAACTGGCCTCCTTCCATGCCGCCTTTTCATCTAAACACATCTGTTTTAAGTGCTGTGTTTTAATGTCTATGTCTCTTGAACCTCACCTACCTCAGACTCAGCAAGAGTATCAGTGACCCTTAGGAGATAGCATCATGGAATATTTCATATGCTATGACAAGCAATCTCTTCTGTAATATTTTGGTCCCGCATTTCCTGGGCTATTTCATTTCAGCTTTTTTTAAAAATGGAGTGTCCTGTAAAAGGAAACTGCATTAGAGGGAAAGCAATAAATGCTTCATTCAGTGTGCTTGGCCAAAATAGCTCACTGAGTCTTGGAATGAAAAGACCCTTGTCCATAATGACACAGACACAATTAGAAGCACAGACAGGATGGTTTTGCCTGGAAGGGGAAAATGCCTTGTAATATTAAGGAGGAGGCGTGCAATCTCTCAGTGGGGAGGTCAATCAGTTTAATAGCCATTAGGACACTTTTAATGAGGAGTTGAGAGAAGATGGGAGGTCAGAAGTGTGTAAAGGGAACAGCAAAGTGAACCTCCCATCTTCTAGAGGAAACCACTTCCTCTTGTTCCCGTCCTGTCTCCCTTAACAGAATATTTAGAGTAACTCATCACAGAAGCATTCCAAGGAGAAGACCCCATCCATTATCACTCCCTCCTTCTTCATTGTACTTTCTCAGCTGTAACTTCTTGCATCTTACAACACTCAATCCAACCCTTTTCCATGTCGTCCTTTGGTTGTTTGCATGCTACTCCTCTTCCTTGGCACTCTCATTTATTTTGCGCTTTGCCTTCCGCTTCCACCCCTTCATCTTTACTTTCCTTTTTGTTTTTCTGGTCTTAATCTGTAGTTCCCCTTAACTCCTCATAACTCCTCTCTCCTGAGGGATTCATGTTGCAGATGGCAGCAGCAAAGGCAAATTGTGGTGCACCTTAGAAGCTGAAGCCGCAGGACTTGGGCAATGATTTGCCACAGTATCAGATCCCTCAGCAGTGCTAAGAGGGATCCTACAAAGACTTAGTCTGTTAACGGGGGTCAGGCAGGCATGGTGCTTTTTTTATTTGCCATCAGTTAATGACTCCCCAGACCAATTAAAATTATTGCATAAGGTTCAAACCAGCATGGACACTGTCTTGCAGAGCTGCAGCAGCACTACAGATCTCAGAAAGGAAGCTTGACAGAGGGTCAGCACTTTATGTTCACTCTTGCTTCCCTGAAAGTAACTCAGAATTCGGTCTCAACAAGCAGCAGTTGAGCCTAAACCAAATATTTTATTCTGCTAATGAAGCTACCAAAAAAAAAAAAAGTTATTCTTTTGGTAGGGCTATAAATAGAGAGTAGCTGACAAATGTAGGGATTGCTGTTCTGCACGTCTACAATGCGATAAATGTTCCTGAAAGGATCTTTCAGATGTCACAGCATTTCTGTCCCTTCAGGGAGTGCTGCTTTCAGTTCCTCCCTTGATCACAAGTTGTCTGACAGGACTGCATTGGAAAAAAAATTGTTATTTGCAAGCTCCTTTCAGGCTGTACTCTTCAGGCTCTTGATCACTAGACTTCTGTGAAAAATACAGGCTGCAGAGACAAGACTTACATAGTCACTCCACTTTGCAGCACCCAGGAAATTTAAGGTAGAGAAGTGCATAGTGTACTGGGCCGTGCATGAGACCCACAGCGAGGAGACCCAGGTGTTCTTCATGCTTCTGCAAACAACCTGCAGTGACATCAGACTAGCAAGTCTGTGATCCGGCTGCCTGTGCTGAAAAAAAAAAAAAAAGTTATGCATCAATTTACTTCACCACCATGAAATCTGCAAATATAAAGAAGAGTCATGTGTTTTAGAGGAGATGATCTCCCATCTCTTGCCACGGAACAGAATCTCTGAAGACAATTTGCTCTCATAGTCCTCAGCTTTGTGAGAGCAATAGGATGTGATTTGTTCCAAGGCAAAGTGCTTTCTGAAGAGGCTGTTACATGCTTTCCAGATGGGCTTTGCATTATCTCTCCATACTCTTAGGGTACACTTAAACAGCACTGCCAGCAACAGGAAGTTGCCGATGTGCTTGCTCATGTGTTTTAAGATGCCTTAAGGTGAGCTGCCAGATTTTCAAACAGAGGTTTTTCTGTTTTGCATGCCACATATTTCTTAAAGAAAACATACTCTATTTTATTTGCCTGTGATATCACTCCTTTGCCTTCCTGGCATGGAAACTACATTCTAGTCACACTGCAGAGTAAGAGAAAACAGTTTTTGCTTTTTTCCCTGGAAGGGATACCAAGTAAAACAAATAAATAGCTGGTTAAATTACATCTTTATACTGAATGCACTTCATATAGAAATTTTTGTCTGTTGATATTGCTATTAACTTTCAGATAGATAATTATCTTTAGCAATGCCAGAAGCACTCACTGACCTTTTTTTTAAGTGGAAGGTTGCCATGGCACATGCCAACATTGTGTCTTAAACCACTGTGTAGATATGGTCAAAATTACCCTCTGCCTCTACTCACACTGTTACAGGAATAGATATAAGTCCATAATACAGCTTTTCAACTCACCCAACACACTGCAAAGGAATTTCTTAAACCTGAATAGAAAATGAACCCAAACAACAGAAGCATATTACCATCTTGGCCTACTAATAGAAAACACAATTACTTTTGCCTTCACATGTCAAAATGAAAAATATGCAGCTTAGTTATTATTTTATATTGTAAATAAGAAGTTTAGTCAAGACTGAAAAATGAAAAAAGACACAGTTCTTCAGGAAAAGAGCATCCCCTCCTCCGCTCCCCAGAAACCAAAACCAGTAGAAATTTACTCACTTAAGTAAATATACATCTGCTTAGTCTGAAATGTAAGGTGTAAAGCATGTGGGTTTTTTACTTATTCCTTTATTAATTCTTACCATGTGTATTGTCCGATCTGAAAACCACAAGGCACAGAGTATAAGTAGAGAGTACAAAGCTCTGTTTTCCCAGCTCACTCTGTGCTTAAAACTATAGGGTCAGGTAGGCATTTCCAAACTAAATCCTAAACCTAACAGTACAAAAATTGCCAAAGGCAATACCAGTTTAAGGTGTAGCTGCCTCTGGCTTCCCCATCCCGGATTTAATTCTCACATTGTGAAATACCACCCTTTACCTAGTTCTGCTAGCCGGTAATTGCACGGTGAACTGAGCTGTTGAGCATAGATGACAGCCATCCCTAACCCAAGAACTTCCATGAGAGAAGCTGTGGTGGCTTAACTACCCCCAGAATAGGCTTATACACATGCCTGCAGCATAAAGACAAGGCAAAACTCCTTTCTTCTTTGGTAGGACCAGGTTTCTCTCCCAGGGAACCACACATCTCCTAATTTGGTAGGCAAGACACGTTTTCTTTAAAATTATGCTGGAAAAGCTGTGAAAGAAAAAAGGCATCTTTGAAATAATGTTTTTAAAAGAACCCATTTCTCTTTTCCCCTAATGTAAATAACCTAGTAGTGATGCACAACATAATCCACACCTGTCTTCTCCTCTGCCTTTTTCGTCCTACTTGCTTCCCTTCAGCTTACACCACTTTTCTTCCCTGTAGCATAGCCTGTTCTCCATCAAGCCATCTCCCACCTGATCATGGAGTTAAAGGAAACTTAACTAGGACATGACAAAAATTGTGTTGCTGCTACCTTCCTGGGTTAATTTGGGGTTTTAAACCCCAGTTTTTCCCTGTGCCTACCTTGCAGTGGTTGTTTTAAGGCAAAAGCTCTCCCATTTCTTCATACAGCACTTAGCACAGAGCCCATTTCATAGTTGATGTAGCTGCATTTTTTTAAAATGGGCAATTAAGAGGAGGAAAAAACCACTTTCTTCAAAGTGGAGATGAGCAAAACAATTATCCACTGGAAAGCATAGTTAGCCTGTTAGTGGTTGGTCTTTGTGTCATAGTGGTTCCCATCTACCTGACAAAGCAACTATGCTGAAAATGATGATATGGTTATACAGCCCTGGCTTTAGCACAGTTCACAGGACCTAGGAACAACCTATAAATGAGGCTCCGTTGCCTGAAAGATGCAAAAAAAAGGAAAAAAATTATATTATCTTTTTAATTATAATATTCAGCATTGTCACCAGCGTTCTATGACACATATCACTTAACTCTAGCCAGAAAAATTACATTAAAGCCCTCAAAAAGTCAGGAGCTGCTTTAAGACCATTAATCAGAATTTGATATATATAACCTAACATCTTTGAACTAAAAATCTGATTATGCTTTAGTGTCTCTTGAATTGCCTTTGGGGTTTTTCCTTTCTTCTGGTACTCAGTTGACTTGTGCATGTATATAAACACACGTGTATATAAATACCCAGAGAAAAGCTACCTTTCTTACATAACAAGGTGTCGTGGTTTAACTCCGGCTAGCAAAATACCACGAAGCCGCTCTCACAAATCCCCCCAAACAGCGGTATTGTGACTAGCTGACCACGGAAGCTGAAACAGACTAATACTGCAAACCGCACAACCTCGTGCTCAGGCTCAGATTATAAATCTGCAAGCAGCATATGCTGTACTCAGATTACTGAGACACCGGACTAAATTTTCCTGTTTTCTGCTGCTAATTCACTGAATGACGCTGGAAAAAATCCCTTCTGTGCACAAAGACACTGACTGCCCCTCGGTAAAATGCAAGTGATATATATCTCTCAAGACCCATTTACTGACTTCAGTAGGAGTTGAGCTTCATAAAGAGTTGAACAAGTATAGGATCCATCCCTGTATTAGCCAGCGTTAGATGATTTGTGTGTCACAGGTGTTATTCTGAGTCATGAGCTGCTCGAAACAGCTCTTTTGAAACCCTGGAGTTTCCCTTTAAGATCTGATGAGATCTGTGCCATTCAACAGCTCATTTTACTTCCTCAGCATTTTCTCACTTCCGCATTGTATGTACTGGCAGTCATGATCCGCTTGTTTCAAAATAGCGCCCTTCTGTGCACAGGAAAGTTTTTAGCATCGGCTCTGATCTGCCACCAGCACCGAGCCAGCAAAACATCACTAAGTCAATAGTTACTCTGGAGTGCTATCAGGTTAGAAAGGCTGAAAAGCCAATCCACACTCATTTACAAAAAGTATAAACAACGTTCTGCAAGTGATTGAAGTCTGTCAGTTTTTAAGCCAAGAAATCCTGCTGTCAAGAGAATTGAATAGCATTCAAACTCTGGCAGCGTCACCATCAAAAACCTAGAGGAGCTCTCACTGACCATAGGATTATACCAGCAGTGTAGGGAGCATACACCTTAAAAAACCCAAATCAATCTAACAAGCTTTCTGAGTGACCTGAAGTTTTTAGTTTTCACCATTCCCCACTTCCCGCTCAGTGAAGCAGTAGGTCTTCTCTCTATTATTCAAGATTGCTGTTTCACTTTTACCAAATCAGACAGTGCAAGAGCTCAGTTCTTTCCTCCTGTGGTTCTATTCTTGCTTTCAGAGCAGTGCCTGCCTTAACACCAGTCTAAACGAGAACAGAATCAGACATTCCATCTTCAGTGCTTTTGTTTCAAAGATAAATGACTGTGTTTTGCTGCTTTCCCCATGGTTTATTCCAGAGATCTGCTGCCAATTCAGACTGGCTCAGTGTCAAGCCTTGACACACAGCAAAAACAGTCGAAAAATAGCAACGCTCCATCTGATCAGCTAATTTGGAAGTTTTGTGCACTCAGAGCTGTAACAGTTGGGAAGGTAGACCCATAGCATTTTTAGATATCTATTTCCATTAGAGTGCTTTGCAAAAGTTTACTCTGTGAGTTTTGGACAGGAAACATGACTCGAGAAGCTTAAACATTGAAAGGAAAGAAAGGGGGAAGGGAGAGAGAAAAGAGAGAAACAGCTAATTGCTATAGAACGTGTGCAAATATAAGTGTGCAGCCAAGCAGGACACATCAGTGTGTCACATTTGGCCAGAAGATAAACTGAAGGTCGGCTAGAGAAGTGCTGCAAAGACAAACTGATGACATGTAATTAAAGGCTCTTTTGTAAAGAAGGGTCTAGTTCCAGTGTTTGATCCCCTGCAAGGATTCACAACTGTTTTATAACTTTTCACAAGAAAAAAAAAGTATTTGCTTCATGCCTTAGCTTAAAGACACTGAAAAAAGTTCAGATTAATTTTCTTAGAGCTTTTTCTAGTGACGTGTCAGAAAGAAACATCTCCATAAACACTTAATACGTTTCACGTCCATCAAGTCCACATCGGTGAATATAAAAGCATTAAAATTAAACAGGCACCTTGCCATGGGGAAATTTCATTTGACATCAGCTCCAGCGTGGACCATCAGATTCACATCTTAAAGCAGTTTGCACATGGTGTACTGTTTTGGAAGCAAGTTTTAAGTCAGAGCAACTACTTTATCAGAAACTACAACATGTGGGAGGCAAAAGCGTTCAGTCCCAGTCAGAAACACGTCAGCTGTTCTTGTCATGTTGTAATGTGCATAACTCGTTAAAAAAATATTTAGACCACAGACTTCAGCTTCAGCCTAACACCTGCTTCCCTACCAAATAATTTTGTTAAGTTCCCTATGCAGTTTTGAGTGGAAGCTTCACCCTGCAGAGCGAGTCCATATATGACGTTATCTGTTTATTTTTGTTTCTTCTCTGTGAGCATCCAGGGCCACTGATTAATCAAAAGGAAAGTCTCCGACTTCTCTACTCCTCTTGGAGATGAAGAGCAAACATAGTAACTGAGACTTTTTTCATCTCACATTGTCAAGGAATGGGTTGCAGGACTGTTATTCACAGCATGCAGAATTTTATTCCGCTGTCATCTCACCTGTGAGAGATACTAATTAATTCAGACAATTCTTTTTTTTCTCTTCACGATGTGTGCAAGAAATGTCAGCTTCCACATTTCAACACTGACAGTTAAAAAAAAACCAAAACCAGAAGAAAACTTTCTTCTTGTCAGCTGCTGAGGTTTGCTGGAGGAAGACACACTGCAAACTGTTCAACATTTTTAATTCCACATGGGATTCCCCCCCCTTTTTTTAACAATCTCTTTTATGACTAGGACTGCATTTCAAGATCTTCTAACATTAAGTGCCTGACTAAAAATGGGCTTTTTGAGAAAATGTTCAATAACGCACAATGCAAAAGTCCCACTGTGAATAAGAAAATGAACATGATAGGGTCCTAGGCTTGTTTTGACAGAAACATTCCTTGGCCACCCCAGCTGCCCGTCAGCTTGGAAATGGCATTGAAATCGTTCTCTTCAAGGGACAGCTGGAAGCAACTGTGGGAGAGAGAGAAGCACTGTCACAGAGCAATAACTCAGCTCTGAGCCCAGCCTCAGCCAAGTAATTTGGGATACTCAAGTATTCCTAAGGGATGGATGTAATTTTCTGCATTGATAGCTGTAGCAGAGCAGAAATGTTGTAACCAACAGATGGTTAAATCCACTACACTCTGCTGAGTATAGTGTATAAGAAGTATAAGTGTATAAGAAGTATAATCCTTCTTAAGCAAGGATTGTGTAAATGCTTCAGAAGCTACCTCTTTTCATTTAAAAAGTCAAGCAATATTTTACCTTACATCAGAAGCCTTGATGCTACTATCTTAACTAATTTGCTATCTCTGCTTTAAAGCGCAGATTTCTAAATCCTCACTGCTACCTAATAAGAGTGACTCTTGTCAAAAAGATGTTTTTTCAGGTCTCTGAGTGTTTTCAAGGCCATAACCCTTGAATATAAAGAGTACGGTGTGCTGTCTCGGTTGGACTGCACACTGATGGACTGATCCAATGATTGTATGCGAGGACTTAGCATTACACCATTACCCTACTCCTCCTATTCCGAGATGCCCACATCCTCCCATCAATGACTCAGGTGTGCTTTAAGTAGGCAGACCATGTATCCAAGTAATTGTTAAGCCGGGGAGTCCCAACTCCCACCCAAATTATAATGGTATTTCTTTTTTTCAAGCAGGAATATTTCTTAGCTTACCAGATTTTGTGCTTCTAGGATTCACTTTTTCAGCTTCTCTTCACCATCATGAAAGAGACCTATTTAAAATTCCCCAGAAAACTCTCCCTTAATTATAAGATTTTCAGAGCTGCTATTTCAAACAAGGAACAGCTCACATGAGATTTGTGCTTTACAGTAATAGTCAGTAATACCAACCTGCCACACCTCTCAGTAGCTTCACGTTCTTTCACTGACATGACAAAGGATATTTTTTCCTCTGTAATGCACAAAATCCTCCAGAAATTGAAGTGAAAGCTGCATGAGATCATCGACTGCCAGAAAGAGAAGGCAGGATCAGTCACTCTAGCTAACACAGCTGACTGCCTTCCAATTAAAGGACCATTCCCTGGGAGGCAGACACCTTTTATCTTGGACATGGAAATCATCTAGTAGCCTCCCTCCTGCATTACCTCTGGTGCATGCAGTCAACCATCAAGATTGTTATAAGCCATGTTACGGGTAGAAGGTTTCAAGAGTGTCACAAAAAGAAAAGACCAGGGAGAGGCATAAGAAATCATTGTTTTCTTACAGGACTGAAAGTAATGTGTTGCTGTAGAAATATCTATTTTATTTGGATGTTGGGTTCTGTACTTTAGAAGATCCTAAAGAAATTTCCAAACCACAGCCCTAATTCTGAGGAGGCTGAAGGTCAACCATAGCCTTACTCCCTGGAGTTGGAAATAAAACACAAGCCAACAGAGCGAGAACTGGGTGGGGTGCGCAAGGCCAGGAACTCACAGCTAGCTTCCCTTCTGTATGGCTCATCTCAGAGTTCATTAGACTGGAAAAGCACACACTTTAGACAGAGGAGGGAAAGCAGGGGCAAGAGGGAGGATACACCCTGCCCCCTGAGCTCCAGAGCAGATGTTTCCTCCCCAGTGTGTTACAGAAGGAGGTCAAAAGCATCCCCCTCAGCAAGTTGTGCTGCTTTCTTAATGCACATTCAGATTTAGCGCTGCTTGCATCACACACTTCTCACATTTACACCTTTATTAGCACACCTTTACGCTCACACCTTTATTAGCACAAGGGCCAACCTGCCATGCATCCAGTGTTAGGTTGAATAAGGGTTCCTAGCACTGTGAAACATGCAGAGGGAACAGTTGTGGTGTTATATTCCCTAAGCTTGATAAACACAGCTAGGGCAAAATCCTCTGGAAAGCCTAGCACCCTAAAAAAGCATGGAAAAGGTGTTCCTGAAATAAAGCTGAAGGACATGTGTGATGCCTGCAAGAGGCTTTTAAAAATATTTCCCTCTAAGAAAACTGGTCAGTCAAGCCTACAACCACCTTTTAACCCTCCTGGACCTGGAGATAGTCCTAGAGTCCCACACAGGCTGGAGCTGCTTGTCACGCCAACAACATACAGCAAGACCTGTCAAGTGACTGCAATCCAGTCCTACGCCACATCTCTGCATATCAGTGTTAAGGGAGGGGAGAGGAGGGAAACCCAGGAGAACACACAGCCCTTGAGCCAGAAGCAGCAGATGAACATGGAGCTGAGGAACATCCCCATCACTACAGAATAGTTTTGTTACACATTTTGCCCCACACAGCCATAAGTATCCATGGTCAAAGCCTTGGGAAGCTCCAGAGGAGAGGTGGCTCCCAGCCATGAGCCTCGTACCGGTCAGTTTGTAAATGCAGGTGTGAATATTGTTCCTATTATATTTAAAATATAAATATTTTATATTTTCCAATATAAAACAAGCATAAAATCCCTCCTTACTACTCCATGGGCATGGGTAGAGAGTGGAACACCTAACTCCTTCCTCACACCATCACAGTAAATAGACAGGCTCTGGCCTTGGTAATACAGTCTTCTGCGACAAATGATCTGTATGCTGGATTTCTTATGGAAGCAACACGTTCCCTTTTCTCACTCAGAACCACTCCAGTGACAGAGGGGAGTGTCATGGGGTTCCACCAGTCATATATGGTCTTCTTCTAGAGAAGGCTCCGGGGAGACCTTATTGCAGCCTTCCAGTACCTGAAGGGGCTACCAGGAAGCTGGGGGGGACTTTTTACAAGGGCCTGTAGTGACAGGACAAGGGGGAACGGGTTTAAATTGAAAGAGGTGAGATTCATATTGGATATCAGAAAGAAATTCTTCACAGAGAGGGTGGTGCGGCACTGGGACAGGTTGCCCAGAGAAGCTGTGGATGCCCCATCCCTGGAAGTGTCCAAGGCCAGGCTGGATGAGGCTTGGAGCAACCTGGGCTAGTGGAAGGTGCCCCTGCCCATGGCAGGGGGGTTGGAACTGGATGGTCTTTAAGGTCCCTTCCAACCCAAATCATTCTGTGATTCTATGAGACATTGCCAGACTGCTGAGAGAGAGAAACTCATTTCTAGAGAAGCCTCAGACACTAGCTAAGAAAAACTCTAAGGATTCTGTGAAATGCAGAAGCCATTACTCGGAAACCACAAAAAGAAACTGGTCTCGGATCCAGATGCTGAGAAATGCTGCAAAGTGACATCTACTCATTTAGTTTGGGCAGTCACACAGCGGTTTTTAAACTTAGGAGGAATAATAGTAGTGTCACAGTTCAGCAAGAAGTGCTACAACATCTGTGCTAACTCACATCTCTAGAGAAGGAAGAGCAGGCTGGCCTGATATGCTGCATTGGAACAAATCCACCTTTCATGAAGACCTCACACTTCTACGGCACAACAGAATTTCCAATTGTTTGTCAGAGTAGGTGCCCTGTGGCCCAAGAATTACCTTTCCCTAGCCCCAGAAAAATGCCATCTGGTTTAGCTGAGATATCATAGAATGGTTTGGGCTGGAAGGGACCTTAAAGATCTGGGGACCATAAAGATATGAATAGCCAAGAGAACCATAACTCCCCAAACAACTGTTTTCCTGCTTTTGCACCTCAGGAGAGTCCTGATGGGTTGAAGTCTGTAGGCACGTGAGGGTCAGCCGGCACAGCGCTGCCTGGAAAGCAGCAGCTGCTATGAATCATATCCTGGGAGCTCTGTAGGGGTACAGATAAGTGAGGACAAGGCAGCATTCCCTTTCCGGCCTGCGACCTAGATGTCTCATATTCTAAACAAGCAAAAGAAACAGCATATGGGAAAATATTCTAATGGTGCAAAGACTGCTAGAAAACTCTAGTTATTAACAGTCTACTGTCCAGATGGAAAAACATATTTTTCAAGTTTCCAGAGGGGTATTTTCCTATCCCAGTGTTGTTAAATATTTCCACAGAGAATCTGGGTGATACATTTAATTAAAAAATAGAAAAACCCCACCCCAAAATTGAGATCCAAAATGTGACACTGAGCCAGGAGGCCAGCATGTACTACAGAAGAATAGAACTAGATTTAAGTTTGAATTGAAAAGCAGGAGTACAGCCAGGAACAGACAAGAGTAAAGTGCTCACTGGAACGGGGGACGGGAGGTGACCAGTCACTCCACCTTTCTGCAAGAAGAGCTCTAGAGGTTACAGGAGATCACAGACTGGACCCAAGTCAGCAGTATCACAGTTTTGACAAGGGGCAGGCACTAAGTAGCACTGTGTTAAACAAGAATAGAGAATGCAAGGTGTGAGAAGTAACCCTTCTATTCCATATCCGCAGGAGTGTCGTGTCCAAGTAGCATGCTGTGCTTCAAAACAAGGTGTGGACAAACAGGATCAACTCTACAGGATGTAGTGGGAACCATCACAAATCTGGAAACCACATGGCCTGTGAGTAAATATTAAATGGAAGGAGTGGTTTAGCCCAGAGAAGAGAACACAGAATCAGTACATAGCCTATTATTTGCAAAAATAGCACACAGGAAGAGGACAGTCTGTGCTGCCATGTTCCCTTTAATCAGGGCAGATAAAGGTGTACCTGAATTATACAAAATGAAATTTAGGTTAAACATCATGGATGAATTTTGTAGCTGCAAGGATAATTAAGTATTGAAAGAGTTGCCTGGGGACATGGTGACGTTTCCAGCACAGGGAGGTTTTCATAACAGGTTAGACTAACAGGTGTAGTTAATCCTGCTCTGGGGTAGGAGAAGAAACAGGATGAGCTTGTGAGATCCCTTTGAGACTTACTTTGTGGTCTAGAGGAAACACTGAGAATGGTGAGCGGCTTCAATTCCTCATTTCTTCTACAAGTGAAAACAAGGGTGCAAATATGTTTTTAGAATACAGTTCTTGACCAGTGCCATAGCCCCCCTTTACCTCTCCCTTCCTCCTCCTTTCCCCTAGCTCAAGAGCAAGCATACTAGTTTTAAGTTATTTTGCATTCTCTAGCCAGTCCCTTTTCTTCATGTTCCCTTGCTCCTTCCCTGAGGATTTAACTACTTTATCACCACCTATTCCGCAAGCAGGAGCTAACTTTTGTGGTTCTGACAGGTTACATATCCCATACAATCCTTGACAACTTGCTTGGGTTTGCAATTTACTGCTTCTGTGTCAGACTGGAAAAAGCCTTGTGTGCCTTACCACTGAAATATTATCTGTCTACTGCTACTAGTTCACATAATAAAGACACAACCTACTCCACATCTTGTGGCTCAGCTGAACCTAGACCAGCAACACTGCCAGGCCTACTTGCTGTCCTCCCACTCCCACCTGAATCAACCAGGTCAGGTACCCCACAGCATTTTGCAAGGGCTGAAAACCAGACTTATTTCCTGGCTTGGCTGACAGAGCCAGACTACTGAACTTGGCTCAAGGATAGCTTCCTCTTTTCTGAGTATCACTGAAAATCCATTGGTGGTTCTCAGTGTTTCTGTTCCTGCTCTGGAAGTTGCCCCCCTTTAACATTCAGCCTGTGGCTGGTGCCTGCTAACAGCCTTACGGACAGCTGCTGCAAAGACAGGGGGAAGCACATATGAAAAAAATGGGTGCACATTTCCAACAGCTGCTTTTCAAAAAAGCCTTCTGGAGCTTAATGTATGGGGAACACTTTGTACCCAGCTAGAGACAGACCTTTTTCAGCCATGTTGCCTGACAAAACAAAAATCATCCCATCTCCGCATAGCTCAACTGTTTCATAACAGATGATGCTGCAGAAAAAAAACCCTCCCTCCAAGTGATAATGGACCACCTCTTAGTGATGCAAGGCATAGCACTGCTGCTAACTCCTAGGGCCTGTCTGATCAAGGCCTTCCCACCCATTTCAGGATGGGTGGCTAACCAGTTGCAGTCATCTCCTCCACCCACCAAGATACTTACTGACATCCCGATTAGCCATGATTCCTTACTGACACGGCATTTCTGTTCACACTTCAATTTACACAGCAAGGATTATGACAACGTCTTCCAGCTAAAGCTTTTGGCAGTTCTGCCTGGCTCTGCCCCCACCAGATCTGGGAGTTGGTCTTGAAGCTAGCTTTAGTGATGGATTACCAATGACCAACCATTCAAATAGCCCAGTCCCACAGGATAGTTCTGCCTCCTGTAGCTTCTTGCTTGTCATCCTGTTTCTCCTGAAAGTCCCATGTCCAGGAGCCCTAATCCTCCAGGAAAGATTATCTAAGTTGTCCCTGTAATCAGGTGTATAAAAGTGTATAACCTTTAAGGCAGACACCACAATCCACAGGCAAAGCAAGCTCTTGCATTTACAGTGTGAAGCCTGCAAGACGAGTTTTCCTTTAACCTACCACCTGGTAAGTAGAGAGCTTTAGCACTGCTGTCAGGGTTCCCTGAAGCAAAGGCTATAAAGAAGTAGGATTTGGCAAGAGCTGCTGTCATCTGCAAGACTGCCTCTTTGATCCTCCTTACACTTCTGTAATCATGCCAACATCTCTGCAAAACAGAACAACAGAGCTGCTGCATAAAGGCAATCTCCTTCTCACTTCCTTTTTCCCTCTGATGGCTTTTTTGCTTGATGACATTTCTTTTTATACAGTAAAAAGATCCCCACAACCCCTTTCCACAGTCTCTACCTCTTTATTGCAGCATTTCTGTTTAAGATCATGGGAACCCTGCCTCAAAGAAGCAGCACTGACTGGGAGACAGGACACTGGTCTGCAGGTGAGGAGACCCTAACACTGCCATCCTTGCCTCTGACCAGTCGGGAAACTGAGTGCTGCTTTAGACTGGGAGCTCTACAGAATCGCAACTGGTTGCCGCGTATTTGCCTAGCACATTGCCTATAAACGATCCCAGGAAGCAAATCAGGGTTGAATAACTCAGACTGCTTTAGTGGCTGCACAAACTGTCTCCTGGATGCCATGAAAATGCAGATAAACTGTGATATGTGATCTCCAATGTACAGCACCAGTCCAGACGTTGGTTACTCCATGCCGTGTTACAGGTATTTCCTCTGATTTCTCTCTGTATTTTCAGTACCATATTGTGTTGCACAACAGCTGAAAAGTAATTTAACAAAGTCAAGTAGGAAACCTTGTCCTGAAGAGTCAGCCACCGCCAAGACCTGACTCTGCTATGCCAAAAGCTTTGGCAAAACACCAAGCAGTCTCTTCCAGGGGCTCGTATTCATGTTCTGCCAGTATCAACCTTTCAGAAGGCAGTCATTGAAGATATCAGTCAACAACATTAATAAAAAGTCGGGGGGTTTTCCCCTCTAGTACTCTTCTGATTTCTGAGCCCTGAGAGTAAGCATCGGCCACATTTCTGAACCTTTTTGCCTTGTTCTTTTTAACACAGTAACTCTGATTTTCCTATCAGTCTATTAACAGAGAAGGTTATTCTGTAAGAAAAGAACCAAGCACTGGAGGACTACACAATGATATGCAAGGCTAGCAATTATGACTTAAAGCATTTGAAGTCCCCGTTAATTCATATAACAAAAACTCTTATGTACTTCATTAAATACATCCAATCTGTTAATAATTCAACATTCATTGAAATATGTCAAGATTAACAGGTGGAATACAGAGTCAAACAGAAATTACAGTTTTGCTTGAGACCCTTTGTACATCATAGATGAAAGCTGAGGGAGATAAAAATATATGTACAACTAGCATACAAGCTTTTACTTGCAATTGTGACTAAACTACCAAGTCCCTTTACTACTTTTGCCTCACTAGACTGTTTCTTTTTTTGAAAGGAACAAACCATGTCCAAGCTACTGAACTATACTTAGCTGGAAAGCATGAAATCAGAACTTCCCAACATATGCCTTTACAGTTAACATCCACCACATAATTAGTACTTTTTTTAAGAACATGTGTTTTTAAGTGGGACCATCTTTGGAACCTTTGAATAGGTATTTTTAGCTTCAAAAACCAACAGACTTTTGGACACTCAAAGCACTGTCTTTATTCTGTGTTGGTATAGCAGCCAGCACAACTGGTCTTGCTTCACAACCAGAGTTCCTGTAAACTGCCACAGTATTTTTTTTTTTTTTAAAAAAACTCTCCCAGTGTCATCTACTACTGTGGGAATTACATCCTTTGAAGGATCTTGGATTTTACAAGACTCCTGACTGTTTACTTTTTAGGGACAAACAGAGCCCTTTCATTTATCAATACTTTAAATAAAAGGTGCCATTGAGAAAAGATGCAGTGTAAGGCTCCTTTTCACTTGATGCCTGCATTACAGTTCAGTGTTTCAATGCAGCAGTTGCTAGCATATTCTTGAACAGAATTGGAGAGTGAGAGCAAGTACAGGATTCGTTGTAAACATGGTGTGAATTCATTGACCCAAGGCAGCAGGCCAGAGCCAAAAGTTATCAGTTTGCATCTGACCTTAAATATTAGGCTTCCATGAGTAGAGTATCTGTATTTAACAGGTTTGTCCCCTACTCGTGTATCTTGTTCTTTGTACCAGTGCGAAGACACAGGAAAATTTATTTGGATCAGATTGGTAACATCTGACATGCATTCACTTACCCTTCTGTCCTACATATTCATCAGCCCTTTTCTTTCTCTCATTCTCTATTTACATGTAAGATGACATTTCAGACAAGAGAGCAAAAGAAAAGGTCATTATTCTCTGCAGCACCAGAGCCAGATTCTCCATTGCGTTCCACCGTGCCAGATCATGCCAGTGAAAGTCATTTGGCACAAGAGGAGCACAAAGCAGCCCGACTGTTTTCTGCCCCCTCTTTGAGCAGGTTGAGATGACAGCATAAGGAGCAGTGGAAGGGCAGGCATGTGGAACATAGTCTGTAAGATGAAAAACAAGCATCAACTGGACTGCAGCATGTACATGTGCTCTCTGAATGTCGAGAAAAACTCAGTAAGCACACAAACACTTACGCAGGACCCTTAACCTATAGGATACAGTTTTCCCTCAGTCATTCACAGACTTAGACACAGCACCAACTTTTTCTGTTTGCTTCAACAGCGTTAGCAGGCTCCCGCAGCTACCCAGGAGCTCATCTCTCTTGCAACCGAGAATAAAGTCTCTTGAACGCCAGGACAGCTGTTGCTCTTTCTTGCACAGGCCTTACCCAGCAGTCTTTAGTTCCAAATACAGTTTTAGCAAAGTAATTTAAGTGGAAAATCAGGTAAAATCTAGGGCAAATTGACATGGAGATCATATTGATCATTACCGAACAACACTATCGTAAACAGGAAAACAGCAAGCGGAGTTGCTCTGCTTTCACCCCACACTGCAGGTTAAAGAACAGCCTAAGTCATATTTGACTTACAAGAATCTCTACAGCAAAATTAAAACCCTTATCTAATTCTATTGTTGGGATGCTCTTCACACCAATGCTGTGATACCAGAGGGAGGCAAAGAGAAATCTTCCATTCATCTTTGAAATGCCAAAAAAATCCCACCAAAATTAAGGGTGAGATTTTAAGTATTAAAAACCCCAGAATTTTATGCAGTGCTCCGCAGTGATGCCTGACACCACAGATGGATATCCTGAGGTTTAGACAGGGCCAGTCAAATTGTTTCTTCTAACAAAGTTTGTTTAAAAATCCTTTTCTATTTTTTGACCTGTGTTTTTGTGATGTGCCTGATAATTTCCAAGCTGCGGGTATTCAGTTTCATTAAAGGGACAAACAAAAAGCTTTCTGCTGCAAACGAGTTTAAAAAAGCAGTTGGGAGGGAGAACTCAAGTCCCATCTCTTCTCTTCAAAACAGCCTGACTTTTAACCAAGTGCTTACTCATCAGAATTGCTCTGACTCCACTCACTGATTTACCCCTAATTTATTAAGCAGCCTGCTCTCACAAGCTCAGAGTTACATTAAGATATATGTTCAACGACCTTCATATGATAGGAATAATGTCAAATCCTGTCTGACTAGAACAGAGCTCAAAGATTTTCTCACCATCCTTTCAGTTCTTTCATTCCCAGAGCAGATTCTTCATTTTGAGCCATTTCAGCATAACAATGTGCCTCTTCATTCACCCATTATAGAAGGAAAATACACACGAACTGTGCACTCAACATATTTCAACATTTTAATGATCTAATACACATCCTTATCAATGGAGTATTTCTTGTTTCAAGACCTTGATCCTGACAATCTGAAGCATGTCTTTAATAGTGCAGAAACAGTCTTGCTGTGAGGGGATCTATGCAGTAGCTCAGTGCTAAGCACACATTAATAAACTCAGCAAACCTGGAAAACGGAAGCCTTTCCTAGCTCACCAGCACCCGCAAAGGCTTTGAGCAACCGTGCTCCCTTGGCACTCTGCAGCAGCTCGTGTCAGGGGAGCACTGGGAGCTGAGTGACAGAGAGGGCTTGATTTCAGACAGGTGGCAGAGCTGGGAAGCCAGAAATATTCCGGGCATAACTCCCATTAACTTCTGTACCCATTTCCAAAGGGAACTGTCATTTCCCTGCTGGTAAGTTTTCATCTGGGCTGTTGCTGACAAGCCATCAAAGCTTTCAGCCAATCCTCACACAACCAATTATATGATCAACTGGAAGAGAACAGGAGCTAGACCTGAAAAGGCCTTTGGCCTCCTGCTGTGCTTAGATTATGATTTAATGCTGAAAAGTTGGCATGGCAACCAAATGCTTGGCAACAAAATGTCACAGCCAAGGAATAGGTCCAGAAGAGGGCCAAGGAAAAGCACTGCCCAACTCTTCCATGGGCAGATCTGAGCCCTACATACGCTTCTTGTCAGCACTTCTGTAGCAACGAGGATTACATCAGAAGGAAGCGTTATTAATAAACTAGGCAGGTCTGCAATAAGCGAACTGCAAATTTCTCCAAAACACTTGAAATGGACCCTGGCGCCTCATTCAGGCTCCTTTCGCTCTGTCCACCGACTGCCACACGTTGCCAGGAGACGGTCTTGCTCCACATGAGGACTCGCCACTAACTGCCATTGTGCTCTCTCTCCGCGTCCCCCTCCTCCCGTCCTGCTCTTGCTCTCCTCGATGACAGGAGCCTGGCAATGCCCTGTTTCTCAGTTCTGACACAATTACCGCGTTTAATTTATAAGTTTTCAAAAGCTTTTTGCCTTTACTACAATGATAACCAAGCAAAATCCCCAACCTGCACCACTTCAGACTTGCAACACACAGACTGGAAAAGGGATGCAAGTGCCTTAAAGGATAGGGCTGACCTAAGGGGAAATTAGTGAACTATGCTGTGAAGGACCTGTGTCAGGTGGATCAAATACTGCTCGTTTGCTGCATGAGCACTGTGACTGCATCTCCTGAAGTCAGAGATCTTCAGCTTGGGCGCCTGGTCAGCACACAGACGATGTTAGCCTCATTTCTGCTGGGAACTTTCTATAACCCCTTAAAGCACGCTCTTGGCTATTTAAATGCTCCCAGGCTTTTGTTTCATCATATAGGGTTTCAAAAACCCCACTTGCCTTTGGATATTACCAGGCTTAGTCCCATGTGCATCAGAAAAAAAGCCATTCATTCTCCAGCCTTTGTGAAGTGCTTTCCTTATGCCACTCAAGGAAACCTTTCGGATACAGATTTGGTATGAGCCAATACAGCGTCACCTTCCCGAGACTGCTGGTGCCAGTGCCAATCTCTTACTTCAGGGAGCTGGGCTGTCAAGCAGATAAGTGAAGTTAAAGGCTACTCAGTTCCAGGGTTGGTTTGCCAAGTACAGTGAGCCAAGGATCGATTTATGCTGCCATTTGGCATTGTCTTCCACGGTCAGAACAAGCGTAAAGGTGGCAGCTGAGGAGGAGACCACTTGTAGCAGAGACCTCAGCACTGAAAGACTCTAAGAATAGTGTAGCTAATGCGTAACTAGAGAACACAGGGCTTTGGCTTCCTCGAGGATCTTGGAAAACAGACAGGGAATGAGTGCCGATTTTAATGCTCCATTTGCAGGGACTAAATCACACAGCCTGTGCCTGCATCTATGGGCAGGGCAATTCCTTTACGTGTCATTCTCAGCGCTGTATCCACATTGAAGAGTCAAGTCATCTTGTCTTTCCCTGGATGAGAAATCCTTCACTGTCTGCAAGGCAACTAAACTGAGAGTCCAATCTCCATCACTCCCAATACTTCTTTTTCCGATTCCAGCATTCCTGTTCCCTATCCCATATTTCACCACTCCCTGACCACGTCTTTTCCCTCATTAATGTCATAGTTTTCCAGATGCTCCTAGACACACACCAGCTCTCCCCCCGCGTGTCATTTAACTTGGACAAACTGACACAAAGTATATAATTTTAATTAAGTGGACAGGCCAATTAGACTAATTTATTTCATTTCACCAGAACTTCCCTCTTCTGTTTCCAATTCACTCTGGCACCATGGGACACATTCCCCTCATTCTTCCCTCCCATCACTAGGAGCACTGACAAACGAGGTACATAGTGTTACTGTTTTGGGACTCCAGGGTTGAAAATGCCACTAGAAAATAAAGCATCAACCTCACCGTTTCCAGCTTTCACAATCAAAACAGAGTAACTGTGTTGCGAGCCAAGAGCAGCGAAGCAGAGGAACAGATTCTCTATCATCAACCCCAACTCTGCGCCTTACTAGCTGAAGAGAAATGGTAGAAATATTCCCTTCTACAAGGGGAATTTCAGACTACTCAGGCAGCGATGTAACTGCCCAGCATGCTAGGTGACACAGTGGGTAGCTGAGCAGTGCTGCAGTGCCTGTAGAATAAAGGTGCATGTGCAGCACCAAGCTGCTAATCGCACCCTCCCTCACCAAGCAGTCCTAATGACCATGTTAGTAACCAAATTAGCTGTGCTCCTAAGCTTCACTGGGATAGCTGTTCTGCCTGCTGAGCTCCGTACGGTAATTGTAGCTGGTCCTAATTCTTACTTGCCAACTCCGCTTTTACTAACATGTGGAACTACATACAGAAATCTTTCAGACACCCCAGAGGCATACCATAGGCCCGGCATAGACAAACCGCAGGTCTCCCAGTGCGTGGAAGGGTTATGTTTGCCTGTCGCTGCCTGTCCATCCCTTTCCTTTTGTCTTTGAGTGAAGATACAAGCCACACACTGACCAGCACGTGGACAGCCAGTAAAGAAGTGCAAGGAGGTTCACAAGCACACAACATACAGCTGAGGCTTTGTTCCGGTCGTGTTTACTTGCAACGCAAACAGTTAGGCATTGTTTCTGTTTGACAAATTGTAACTGTCCAGCTAGGAGAGATCTAGTTCCAGCTGGTTAGAGCTGTTTTCATTTCTTACCTCCTCCCCCTCCCTCTTCAATAACTTACGAATCCAGCTTACTCAGGGACAAAAAGAACAAGTACAAGCTGCCCGTTGGCTTCCTTCTCACTTTGAGCTGACACTGACCTAACCGAGGTCCCTACCTTGACTGCCAGCAGAGGTAAGATCCTTATGAAGCAAGGCTTGAAAGGTGAACTCACACTTGACATGTCTCAAAGACATTAAGGTGCACACTTCTGTTCTTATTAGGAGCAGTGAAGAGAGAGATGCTTTCATAGTCCCCACTAAAGTGCTCTCAGCTTGTCAGACACTAGAGAACAATGGACGTTTGATAGTGTTGGAGCACAGCCACGGGAACCTCAGAGCTATTTACTACCTAATTACTTTTTTTTTTGCGCTATGTATAGTACCCGGTGCAGCAGGTACAGATCATCCACTGTACAACACCAAATGTCATGTACAGCTCTTAATACCAGTCTCAGAAAATGAGTATGAGAGTGCTCTATGATCAGAACAAAGCCACTCATTTTCTGTTAGACAGACATAGAAAAGTAATACCAGAATGCCACTGTTTGATTTACACCCTCTTTCCATCAAGTAAATTACATTAACCTTTTTAAGACAACTTATACTTCAGAGGGACATTAAGGTTCTGTCACAGCAGAAGAAACACCTGTCTGAAGGAGCTGGCAGTCTTCACAGAGCAGAGGTGGCAGAATCAGTTTGGTGTTAAGTGACAAAAGATCTGTTACAGATCTGCAAAGAGAACCCAGTGGTCCTAGGAATACAGAACCAAAATGAAATTCCTGGCTCACTGAGGCCTAAATTCTTGTTCCTGAAGACATCAGTATCATATGAAGTCCACCCAAACAGATGCTTGTTAGCCTCACTATTGTGTCAAGAAGGTGGTTTCAGAAACTCTTCCCATTTTGGGCACCTTTCCTATGAAACACAGTGTGTTCTCCTTTGAGGAGTCTGAATCAGTTCCCATTAGAGTTTATAGAGAACAGGACTGCAGAGAAGAGAGTTAATCCAGGTAAACCACAACAGTGATCTGAAGTGTACTAAGCAACACATCTTCCCATTGCCCACCGTGGGGCTTGGGCCCTGTAACTGCAGCAAAAAAACAAAAGTATTGGGAATAAAATGTGAGGACATGCAACATCACTAGGGACAGTAATTTCTTTCTGTATGTGAGCAGATCCCGAGTCCTGAGGGTTTAAACAGCCCATGCCACTACCAGAGCAAAGCAACTCTAAAATCCATTTTCCAAATAATGTTACTTATGTTATATAGCATTTTGATTTTTTTTTCCCCTTCTCAGTTATTTCCCTTCTGTTACTAAACACCAGTGTTCTTTACCAAGTTCTTAATTTATTGACACCACCATTAGTATACAAACCAAATCTGAGATAGCAACGTTAACATTTCTACTGCGTCGCGTTTAACATGGTGCTTTAAACTGTTTTGCTTGACAACCTTGTCTGCGAGAACTCAGAGCTGGGTGACCCAGACATCAGTTTCCCCTTTAGAAGGGAAAATTGTTCCTGCGGTCACTCGTGAGGGAAGGTGTGTCCAGCTCCAGTTTTGTGAGGCCAGCTCGTACCAGTGGATCTCATGACTGCCCCCCTCGCTCGTTCCTCCAGTTGCTAAGAATTCTATAGATAAACTTCACTTTATCAGAAGGGAGGAAGTTACGCAGGATGCGGGAGTCACAAGGATGGCAGCCTACTGCACAGGGCAATAGCTTGAGAGCCACAGTCATTTTCCCTTGCAGATGGGAAAATAAGACTCTTAACCACTCGAGTGCCTTGCCGCTAGTTCAGGCTGTACTGGGCTCACCGCTTCAGCAAACTGGGAAGGAATGCCTTTTCCCTTACAATCGAAAGGGAGAAAAGTAAACTATTGAAGGTCGTTGATAGCCTGAGTTGACAGAAATCAGAAGCCATAAAACCAGAGGCTCTGAGGCAGGGATTCTGTACCTTGCACTGCAACAGGTATCAAGCCTTTCCCTCTGCTCTCGACTCCCAAAATAACCTTGGCTGCTTGGGCTCAGTGATTAGCTAAGAACACAATGCCCAGGAGAACTGATAGCTGCTGGACCAGTTCAACTGTCAAAGGTCAAGGCAGCTAGAGAAAGCACTGTATGCTCAAGAGTCGACCACACAATTGTTTCAAGAGTCACTTGGGCTATCTTTGGAGGGCACTTGAAAAATTAAGCTGATCTGAAAGAACACAGATAATCAGGGTGTTCTCTTTTCAGAAGTGCTCTGTTCAATCATGCTTTTTTGCTCAAGGAGGAGGTCTGAGGGCAAGTGATAGCACCTCCCATATCAGGCTGCTAAGCCCTGAATGATATTTGTCAAAATTATACTTCTGACAGATATCTGCGCTTCTGTGGCAATAAAGCACAGAATGCCCATCCCTATGCTCAGAGTCACCTGCTCAGAAGGTAGCCCTGGTAAATGTATTAATCAGCTTCTTGTGGGCTTTTCCATTTTGAAGGGAAAAACTGACAACTTTATGTATTTCTCTATCCGAGAACTTGGCTTGACCATGTAAATTGAGTAAAATTAATTTCAACAATACGTTACTTTTCCTTGATCATAAAGATCATGAAGAAAAGATCCCACTACTATTCCTTCAAAAAATGATTTCAACAGAGTACTAGTAAGATACCTCCGTTTCTTTGTTGGCTGACACTCCCAAAGTTACCGTTGATGTTATAGTGTAAGTCTAACATTAGAATATTGATCATGCATACACGGAGAAAGAACAAACCTGTAACAAACATAATGAGATGACAGTCTCTGAAAAACTGTCATTTCCTTTCTGGTAGAAAGCAGTGCCTACTGAGCTTAGCTACTGAAGATTCTGCTCATCCACAGCCTAGATAGCAAGGAAAATGAAGAGAGACATAAAATTGCTGGTGTAAAGAGAATGTGGCGCAGAGGAGGTGAGAGCTAGTGGTCTCCGTCACTACCTTTGGCACAGGATTTCCAGGCTCTCTGACCAGAGCATTAGTGCTGGGCAGGCTGCTTGACCTCTGCAAACTGCTGCACTCACGCAGAGGCTCAGCCTTGCTGCAGACCGCCTTTGCGCATGCCCAGAGCATCCCAGCAGGCACTTGTCACTGGTGCTCAGCACGCTTAGTGGCACTTGCGTATCTGAAGCACTGCAGAGGTTTGAACAAGCCAAAAAAACAGGAGACCGGTTTTCTCAGAGGAAATACATTCTCTCCCTGACGTCATGGAAAGAAACCACCACAGTCTTAGGATACTTAAAGAAGAGCACTGTAGCGCACGTTTACAAGTGATGCTGCTCCAAGGCCTGTTTTGTCTCCCTGCAAAACAGCAATCCCCAGGGGTGGCACAGATATAGCCTGTAACAGATTAAGGGTGACAACATCAAAGCCACAAAGGTAGACAGAACCTCCTCGGTTCAACTGCTAGGCAGAAAACAGGAACAAAAAAGAAAAAGGGGAAAAAAAAAAGCCTTCAAGCCTTCCATTGGTTATCCTCCTGCCTAAACCACTTCTCCTCTGGAGATTTGAAACAAGCAAACAGATTCAAGGGCGAGAGCCTCACAAAGGCTAAAGACAAGCCTCCCTGTACTGAAAATTAACGAGTGGATTGCTCTATTCCAGTGTGCTATAATCCAGGCTCTTGGCTGGCAGGCAGCCACAGTGCTGGCTGTTCTGTAGTAACTGAAGCAAGTGGATCCAGTACCTTGTTTATCAACAGCAGCCACCTGAGTTTGGAGATGGTAACCTTGAACCTCAGAAGCTGGGAGGACTTGAAATATCCCCAAGGGTGCAACATGCTGTGTGTAACCCAGCCCGGGCCTTTGCCCTATGTACTTACGTCTGCTGCTTTATGGGGGAGGGTTACAGTTCATAATTTGCAACATCATTTTATTTTTTTAATGCTCTAGGATTAAAGTCCTACAGGACTTGCTCACCTTAAGAAATCAAGGCCCATGGAGTCCTTACACAACCAACAACTTGCCACTTGTCCAGCCTAGAGGGAGGCCTTATATCTGCATATCCTGATAAGATGAGGATATTTGCATAACCTGATAAGATAAGGATACTTCAAAGGCCTCTCTAACTCCCCGATTGCCTCTCTGAGCTCCTTTAGCTTTGTCCCTGCAGCAGTACTACTTTGAAGTACAAGTCATTTGCTCCCTACTTACATAAGTCCTTCAGGGAAATCTCTACCTTGTGTTAAGTACAGTCTAGCTGTCCCTCTGCCAGAGATAAGTCACAGCACAAGCCCTTCCTGGAGGGCTAGAGGGAACAGCATGCGATAATCGCTTATCAGCATTAACTGCAACCCTGCTCGGAGGCACAAGTCACCCCATGGCTTGGGTGTCACCTCACTAATCTCTTGGTGCAATGCTCCCCCCAGTAGAGTGACTAATTCAGGGCCGCAGTATATCCCAAGCCAACAGCTGTGTTAGTACACATGTTCTCCAGGGTTTTCTGTTTATTAGTTTATTTTATTACCCCTGCTGAAGGCCATCTTCCTCATCCCTTCATGAAAAACAGAACACTACGCAACAACCTTCAGCCACTTCACCACTGTCTGGTAGTTCCCAAGCACTTAGTACAGATCAGGTAAGCAAAATCTCTCCAGAATCTCCAAAAGTCCCCAAAATCTCCATGTTCAGGAATAAACACAGATGCCTCCTGCAGGCTCTGATGGAGGGGTAGCAGGCACTAGCTATCATTACCAGCAGTAATGAAACCAGTAGCCCTAATTGGATTTGCTCTGAAAATGAACACAGGATCCTTAGGACTGTGGTACTGAGGCACTCCTGCTTACACAATTTAAGGTTTCAGTGGAGCAAGTTTCAGTTACAAATATAACCAAAATGCAGGCCAGCAAACATACTGGTTCAGAACCAACAGCAGGAAGCATCAATGCCATGATGCACAGTCTGAAGGCTTTGCACAAGCTTACATCCATATACAACAAGAGGTTACACATACCTTATGGGAGACGAGAATAAAGTCATGGATAGGCATTATCTCCCCTGAGCAGACTCACCACAAGCCAAGTAAAGAGCAAAAAAGCTGCTCACTTTCCTTTGCCCCTTTATATTGGTCAGGGGTCAGATCCAGGGTCCTGACTGGTCCTTGCTGTGGAGGAAGACAGGCATTTTAAAGAGGTACTCACACAATCTTACTGGGAGTTACAGTAATACTGGCTGCTTGTTTGGTGTGCCAGATGGAAAGGAGCAGAAACACTTACACATCCCATTTGCACGCTAAAACCAAATAGTGCTGTTTCCATAACCTGTTCCTCACAGGCTCCATCTCTGGTGAAAAGCATTTTTTAATAATGTACAACAGATCTAAACTGAATTGCATCACTGCGCCTCCCTAGTGCAGCACACCTATAACTGGTAGTCCCAGCTTCTCACTCCTGAAGATCTTGGCTCTTAGCATAAAACCATTTTCTTTCATCCCTTCGAACAGCTTGTCAGATGTCCCACGTGCTATTTTATACAGGTTACAAAGTCTTTGGCAGGGTGCTTGGGCTAAAGCGCAGGCATCTGTAGCCAAAGTTAAGCGATTCCTTCCCAGAGTTGGGGCTCATCCCATAGGTAGCCACCGCTCTTGAGCCATAGAATCAATCAGAGCAGCGGAGTCACTTTGTAAGTGTAACGTAATCTTCCCTTCCAAGGTCTTGATATGCTTTCTGGACAGGATATGGCTAAACAAAGTGATCTGCACAACCTCAGATGGCATAGCTGATGGCAGTCTCCTGGTCACACAGGTCGCACAGGTTAGCGTTCTGTGTCATCCAGTGGCGTGTAATCCAAAAGCAAAGTCACATAATTAAGAACAATGCCTTAAGCAAGGGTGAAGTTGTTTCATGCTTTCTGAACTCAAAGTCTCTCTGTACACCTGCACCCAAGAGACACAAACACCTGTTAGTCCCAGCGAGTCCTCTTTACAATGATACACTTCCCTTATCAGATCAAACATCTGGAAAGAATGGCTTGGCAATGAAATTATAAAATCTACTTAAAGCTACAGAAGATTTTTATTTTCATCCTTTGAAATCACCTTGATACTCAACTGTGCAGAGAATTCAGAGAGGTGACGAAGGGGGACTTGCAATTCTCTTCACCCACTGTACACACTGACACCAGAGGTGCAAAAATCAAAAGCCATTCCAGACAGGAAGGGAAAGGAGGGGGCAGTGCGACGCTCATGGAGATGGACCGCGTAGGCAAAACAGGAAGCTCCAGCCGAAGAGGAAATGCTTCAGTGTTGTCTTAAAAGCATTTTTCTGGGAAACACCAAGCAGCTAGAGAGAGGTGAAAGAAAACAGCTTTCTGCTGATTCAGCAACCTAAAGATCGTGCTCTGCAGTATACAGACTGTTGCGCCTTTCCCTGGAGAGAGGGACGCAGCTTGCAGCAGCTTGCACTACCGCTGTACGAGCAGCTGGAGCGAGGAACAAGCCTCCGAACAGCAAGCCCAGAGCGCACACTCTTTGAGTTCACGTGTACAGTCTGCATCTGTCATTTCAGGTGGTTTCCAGACGTAGATGAAGCATGGTCATAATCCTTTGGTGGCATTTGCTCTTCCACGTACTTGCAAGCAGCTTGTCCAGCGATGAGACTGGCTACATCACACGGCATCTTTTCCAGTCTCTGGCTGTCAGGGTACTGTGCTGTACAGTGGCAGCCTCCAAAGTCTCCACCAGCAGAATGGTTTTCTCAGGATACTCAGAGTCTTCTGATGTAAAGGTGCTAAGATAAAATGGATTAATGGGATCACAATGAACCAGTGGGGATATTCCCATTTTGAAATAAAGTAACATTCCTTTGTCTTACCTTATTTTAGCAAGTGTGTGGGTAGAGAGGAAGCTGACTCCTTTTTAACGGTTAGGAGACCAAAAGTGTGAGCAATAAGGAAAAGTTACAAGTGGCAAGTGTCTAGAGATAAGAGCAATCCTTGTATATCACATTGTGATGTCAAATGAGATAAATCACAGATATCACCAATGCCTTGGCATGGTCGCAGCCACACAGCTCCTTCCTTCTGTGAATTAGAATCATTAGAGACATTTAGACTCTCAGACACAGCCTTTCTCCAAGCATTCATGGGTACTCCCTGTGAGTGAATGACAGGATGAGAATCAATAAGCACTCTCAAGAAATAATTGAAACTTCAGGGACCTCAGTTGCAACTGTCCATTTAGTTTGCTAAATGCCAGGAGATCTCTTGTGCAAAAGCAAGTCAGCTTCTTAAAGCCAATTTAGATAATCCCATGATCCCTGGAACGACAAACAGGCGGAATTTCCAAGTACAAAGATGGCCCTGTAGTCAACATCTCACAAGCTGAAAGGCTCTTTGTTTCATGCAATCAGCATCATCATCAAGTTTTCTCAGAAGCCAATGTGAGGAGGACCTCACTCCAACCTCCGTTTTGTAGAGGGTGAACCTTCTTCGCCTCATGTGTGGGGCTCTTCCAACACAGAGGATGGTTGTTGTAAGATACAAACCCAAACACACACAAGTATGCATGATCTATCCACCCAGCTTTAGTTGCTGGGGGGGTTCAGCAAAGTCTGTTATCAATTTTGCTGAGCAGTCTTTCTTTTTTCCTTCTAATGGTGAAAGGCAGTTTTCAGTTCGCGGTCAACAGTGATCTCAATCTGACGGGCCAGCGAAACAGTGCATAAACCACAAAAGAGTTTGCTTTCCTTGGCAGCATGCCCGATTCTGTCATATTAATGCTCTGCCAACACATATTGTCCTTGACAAGTGACTCTCAACCGGCAGAACAGGATCCACTGCAAAAAAATTCTTCCCATGTGCTACATTGCTAGCATCTTCTGAGCTTTTAGGAAGCTCTGCCGATGCTGGGAAATTCACATCCCCTAGAAAACAGGGCTGTTTTACAAAGCTCAGCAGCAGTGACTTGGCATTGGAAGAAAGAAAAACTGTCCACAAGGAGTTAGCCACGAAAAGGCAGAACATGCAGCCAGAAGAGACCTAGGTAGACTCCACAGGGCCAAGCAAGACACTGTAAATCAGTGGACGCTGCTGTATTGCATGCATCCTCCCTATGACTTTTTGTTTGCTTGTTTCCACATAAAAAGCGGTTTTGGAGAAGAGGTAGTGATACATACAGATCCAGGGACTTGTCTCCTCGTTTGGAGCAATTAAGCATGCAGCCAAGTGACGGCATGCACGTCTTTGCTTTTGTCTGTCGCTTGAAAGAGAGCGCAGAGAGAATGAGGAAAGGGCATTCACACTGCACAAGGGTAGGCAGTCAAGTTAGCAGACCAGTTAGTACACGACTGGCTTCTTGAGAGCCTGGCTTAGGGCTGGCTGTAAAAAGCACTTTGGGGATCACTAAAACACCGTTTTCGTAACACTGAAATATCCTGTCCACGTTCTACTTCATCGTGTGATGAAACAAACTACAGAAGTGTTCCCAAATACAAGATCGAAACATTTTCTTTCAGTGAAAAGCAAATTCTTCTTCCTCCCTGTTGCAGAAACCCTCCCGCGGAAAGTTTTTGTTCCATTAAGCTGCATTTTTCAATGAATGAAGTGGTTTGTTGTGAAGTTTTCAGCACACCTGAGCAAAGCCGGGCACTATCAAACTGCTTAAATACTGACAGTAACTATTTTCCTTTTTAAAAAAGGAAATAAAGAACATTATATGAGTCCCAGAAAACTTTCACCCTATAAAAACAGAGCTGAAGGGGGATTTCTGGGACACAGTGAGATCACAAAGTACAGAACTGGTGTGCTGATCCGTCCATTGGTGCCAATACACTTAACCTTGGGATAGCTATTAGCTTCTGTAGAGGGACTGCAGCTCAACAAAGCCTTGAGGAAGTCTGTAAGTGCTCATTTTCACCAAGGAACAGAATTACCTGAGTCTGCCCAGCTCGTGTTTAAAAGGAACTACTTTCCACAGCAAGAGCAACCTTGGTTGC
Source organism: Eurypyga helias (assembly GCF_000690775.1). Classification (NCBI taxonomy): domain Eukaryota; kingdom Metazoa; phylum Chordata; class Aves; order Eurypygiformes; family Eurypygidae; genus Eurypyga; species Eurypyga helias. The sequence goes on from NW_010257362.1 coordinate 46,239, forward strand.
GGCTGCTGCTTGTCAATGCACCGTAAACTAAAAAAAAAGCTGGCTCGGTGCCCCAGTGCACACCACCCCGCACTGCCTCAGGGGAGCCCTGCAAGCAGTTTCCTGAGCTCCCTGGAAAGTTTTCCCATGCTCAAGGAGACTCCTGTTCCCTACTAGTAAGTCAGAATGTGTTAAGCTTGAGGTCGTGACGTGCGTTGTAGGCAGATAAACCTAGGAGTTAAAAGGACACCTGTCCACGCTACGCCAGCTGCTTCTGAGGACAGAGATCTCATAGCGTGAGAAGTCAAACGGTTCCAACCCCCAGTCCCTCACCTTTCAGCTAGCCAAACATTCTGGCACTTTGTTTCATCGACAGAGGAATCCTGTCCGCCACCACTTTCACTCTGCTTTTAGGACAGTAAAGGAAAGGACGCAATTTCCTTTCAAAGCACCTGTAGATCTTGGAACAGAACAGCCTCTGCCTGTTCTATTGAACTGGAAATGTTATTATACCATTCTTGCTTCAGATATTAGGCAAACCCTCTTTTCTCTGGTGGAAGAGCAAAAACACCCTTTGCATAGCTAAAGCAAGAAGATAAAAGAGAAGCTCCATAAATGGTTTTGACCTGTTTTTCTGACAGAAGAGGATGTTCGCGAACGAGACTTGAGTTTTATGGGAATGCATTACCCTTGCTGACTCCAAACAGAAATCCATAGTCACCGTGCTCTGACACTTGTAGCTTTTGCCAGTCTTTACACAGACCTTTTCTCTTTTCATACTTACACAGCGTCGTGCATCCTCTCCCACCCCAGGGGATTGCCCGTCAGTTCTGAACAGAGTCACTTCTTTTCAGAAACCGAGAAAGTGTTACCATTCTTGGACCCGAGAGTCACCTTTGCATGAGCACAGCTTTAAAGACACAATTTTCAAAGGCGGCTGGGGATTTGACTACTCAATTAAACCAAGAGAAATTGAATGTCCCAATCCTCTGAGGTGCTTTGGAAAAATTTCTCGGTAAATGTAGCAGCTTAATGAAGATCTAAAGATATATAAAGACATTTTCATCTTTTTTTTCTGAAAAATCAAGTGTTACTTCCACACGGTGGAAACTTGATAGGCATTAAAGAATATCACTAATTCCCACAGAAGCAAATCTTATTCCATTCTCCTGGACTACAAATGCAGTTAGTAGCCCTGCTGTTTTTTTCCTGAAGTACGGCTAAATTATACAGCATCTCTGCCACATTTTGGGGCTGCCTTTCCACAGGCACAACAGCAGTCTGCAACACACCGGCCCACGGCGACTGCAGGAGGTATTCGTATAGGTCAGGTGGCTCGGTCTGAGCTCACACCTCTGTATTTCCATTCCTGTACAGAAGTATAAGAAGAATTTGCACGAGACGAACACGAAAGCTGTCAGGGTGCTGAGGTCACCAGCTGGCCCTAGTTGCCCTGACCAACTACACCTGCTGCCCTCACCACACACCCTCTCCCATCGGCCCAGCAGTCTGATTTAAGCTCAGGATGAGGGATTTGCTTCTCTTTTGGTGCTATGCTGTTTCTGTGGTTTGTCTTTTGGTTTGTGTCTTGCTGTCCTTGCAAACCTGTGTGTCAGGTTTGGCTCACTGACGTGGGGTGGTCCCTTTAGGTTGTGGTTTGCTGTGCTGGCTTTCATTAGACCTGCTGTGCCTGCTTTATGCAAGTAGTGTGGACCGTGCCCTGGGTTGCTGAGGGGCACAATCCTTCTGCTGACAGTTAGTCAGAGATTCTGGCTTGTTGTCTTTCATGTAGCCTGCTTTTCCTCCTCCTCTGCATAGGCATGCTAAGCTTCAGCCTGTCACCCATCACTGGCAGTGGGTAACAATAAAAGCCTTCAATAAAATGCCTGAGAACCAGGTCCCTGCTTGCTATGAAGTGTAAGGTACCACTGTTCCTATAAACATACTTAAGCTTAAGTGCAGCTGTAAAAAGGGATTTGATTGCTCTGTAAATTGTGTCACATTCTGTTGTCTGGTATATCCAACAGGACTCTATAATCCCTTTAGAGCTTTGCTATCCCATTACTGTATATATGTTGAAAGCTTTTTAATTTACAATTTTGTTGGTGCAATAAAAACTTTCTTCAGTTAGTCCCTTGGTTTCTTCCATTTCAGAGCTGTGTACATAAGCTCCGTGAGTCACCTGGTTGAGAAATGTGGTGGGAATCAGAGAAATGAGGTATGTGTTGGTGGGTTTTTTGTTCTATTGATAGGCTATAGTTTCTCTAGCAGGAGGTATAGACAACAGAAGACTTACTAAAAGAAAAATTTGTGAAAGATGACTAATATTATCTATGTAAAGGTTGTCTGTGATATTTAGAAAAAAGTGATTTGCACAAATTCCAAAGCTCTCACAATAGTTGAGGTTTACAAAACACATCAGTCTGGTAACTCCTTGATGTTTTTCTAGGCAGAACCTGTGAAGTGGTTTGCCTTAAGTGATAACTCAATCCAGATGTTGACCTAAGAGGACCAAAAGTATTTACTAGGCAGAATAATTCCCTGTTTTCCTCAGTGATAAGTTCAGCAGATCCCCATCTTGTGAGAAAGGAATGCACTACCCTGAACAGTAGCAACTTTGCAGGTAGCTCTACATCTTATCAAATGGCTTGTTCAAGTAAGTTGCTGACACCCACCCAATAATGACATCAAGCTTTGTTTTTGCCAAGTATTCACAGTGTGGGAAAGGGGGAATTAGGACTCATTTTACCTTACGAACTAAGGTTTCCTGCAATGTGATGTATTCACTAAGCAGGATGCGAGTTGGGGTGATTTAGGAAAGGTCATGCAGTCTGTCAGCAGTCAAGTGCTACAGCAGGGAGTGGAAGCTTTGGGATTTACTTACTTGGAGAGTATTGAATCTAATTATTCAGTAAAATTCCTTTCTCCCTGAAGTTTGCTAGCTAGATGGTGCTGCACCTGTGACCTCCCTGCAGAGATTTCCTTTTGCTGTATGTCATTCCCTGGGTGTGCTCTGGTGATGTTTATGCAGTTGTCAAGCTGCTGTAACACTAAGTTAAATCAGGAATGAAACTGGGACCTGTATCCTGTTGCCTGGATGATTCAGGTAACTGCTTCCTTGACACTGCTTTGCAACTGGTTGAAAGTAGAGTTTGCTGTAGAAAATATGCAAGTATAGCTACCTGCTGTTGACAGAAAAACACTGCTAAATCATGAGGAGGAGATAGGAGATAAAGGAGTGGAAGATTTGTGGTCTGAAACTTGCTGTGGAGTCTTTAAGTGACCTCTTGTTTTCTGTGCAGCTCCCCTTCCTGGCTCTTTTCTGGGCATAATTATCTTGTCTTGGGTTCTGCAAGTTGGAGTTAATTGACGATACAGGCAGTCAAAGCTGTTGTCCCTACGGAGGGAGTGCGTGGAGGGAGAAATACAAATCCCACTCAACCTAGGTAGGGAGGCTATTTCTGCTGAAATATAACCCTGAAGCTGCAGCAGGAAAATGCAGGTGGAGAAGGTTAACCTCTCTTCCCCAACTGCTGTCTAGAGACTTCAGCCAATTTCTAGTCAGTTGTTTCTTTTGATCTATTGGCTTCACAGAAGGCTTTTTTTTTTCCCAAGGTGGAAGCCAAACCCATGAAGAGAAACCTATCACTGATTTTTCAAGTGGTTTATTTTATGAAGTCTTGCACAGAGTTAAATGCAGCAGCCCTTGGTACATTAGCCAAGATCATAGAATCACAGAATGGTTTGGGTTGGGACCCAATGGAAGGGACCTTAAAGATCATCTAGTTCCACCCCCCCTGCCCTGGGCAGGGACACCTTCCACTAGACCAGGTTGCTCCAAGCCTCATCCAGCCTGGCCTTGAACCCTTCCAGGGATGGGGCATCCACAGCTTCTCTGGGCAACCTGTCCCAGTGCCTCCCCACCCTCTCCGGGAAGAACTTCTTCCTGATATCTAATCTAACCCTCCCCACTTTCAGTTTACCCCTTGTCCTGTCACTACAGGCCCTTGTAAAAAGTCCCCCCCAGCTTCCTTGTAGCCCCTTCAGGTACTGGAAGGGGCAATAAGGTCTCCCCGGAGCTTTCTCTTCTCCAGGCTGAACAAGCCCAACTCTCTCAGCCTGTCCCCATAGCAGAGGGGCTCCAGCCCTCGGAGCATCTTCGTGGCCTCCTCTGGACTCGCTCCAAGTGGTCAATATCCTTCTGGTATTGAGGGAAGGTAGTTATTTTACAAAGGTGGTCTCTAGGGAACTTAGTGGAGATGTTTTTTTTTAATTTAAAAAGCACCTGCAAGGATTCCATTATTTAATTCAAAGGCCCCGGTACTGAGTAAGGCACATGATAAAACAGGAGGGTGTGGATTAAGCCCAGCACCTTCAAGTAGGGCTGTGAAAATGTCTTCCCTCTAATGCAATTAAAGTATTTCAAAATGGGAACCTGCACCAGCAAGTCTTTTTGTG
>NW_010257362.1:50700-64936 GCF_000690775.1 Eurypyga helias
GAGGGTCTTCCAGGCTGTGTGCCTGTGGGAAGGCCTGTCCCTGTACACTGCCTGCTCCTCTGCTGTGTCTGAAATGGGATGAGACACACGGCTGGGTAGCGCCTTGCTGTACCCTCCTATGTTCAAGGGGTGCTGACAGCAGTACCCCCGACTTGTGAGGGGGTGCCTTGCAGCAGGCTCTGCGCCACGCTGGGCTGAGTAACCCAGCTCTGCTGCTGGTCTGTGGGAACCAGGAAAAGCTGTACTGCTGAAGTGGGGTTGGGGAGATGCCTGGCTGCCCTCAGGGCAGGTTTCACAAGGGCTCTGCCACTGGTGCAGCTGCTGAGTGAGGGTACAGGAAACCTCGAGGGACCTGCTGCACGTTGGCGGCTCAGCAGCAATAGTCAGGGCTAGTGAAGTGTGTTAATGGGTACAGACTTGTTCAGAGCAATGCGATGCCTTCTGCAGGTCGCTGTGGACTAGCTGGAGAGGTAAAAAACCATTCCCTGGCTTCCTGACAAAGTTTATTGGGGCAACAAGCTGTTCTTCCAAATAAGTGCTAAGGAAGTAGCAAAGGCAGAGGTGAGCTGGACTCTTGTGGGTTTAGTTCCTCCTGTTACAGAAAAAAGTTTTATAATTGAGCTAGTTCTCATTTTAAAGTTAAGTTTTGCGTGAGATGACAGAAGTTCCTTAAGCTGTCTTTTGTTGGGATAATGCCAAGATAAGTTACTCCTGCCCTGGTTTCTAAGCAATTGCTTTGTTTTTATGACTGTTTGGGAGTCACAACGGTGATGATCCCTTTACTTACCTGAAGCATGACATGCATAAGCTCTGGAACTGGCTTGCTGTGATCATGGATAGGCACATGTTCTTGGTGGTAGCAGCTCCCGTAGGAGAGTAAGTGGAGTCTGGATCTAGGAGTATTGTGGAGCTCACCGATGGCAGTTTCTCCCAGTTTGATGCACTGCCTTAGGTTCCATTTCCAGCATGTTTCTCCTAGGGAGGTGACACCACCTGCTGCCAGCCTGCAAAGCTGCCTCTCTCTCTCCCTGGCATCATGGGCTCAGTTTTCTCTTAATTGTATGCCCACATCTTGGTGGCAAGGTTACACAAAAGGTATAGGTTTAAACAGATGTGTCGAATGCCTTCGTTAAATCCTGACTAGGTTTGGCAATTGGGAGATGAAAGTACTCGTTTGCTCCTGCTCTAGTATTTTGTAGAACGTCGTAAGTTCACTAGAAATAGAAGATGACTCTGTTTCCAAACCCTCCTGCAGAGATACAAAATAATGCCAACACAGAAAGTGTAAAGGTGTGGGGTTTTCGTGACTTTTTAGTACAGCTGTGATAGCAAAAAAACAAACACAAAAAAAAAACACCCTACCAGCATGATTTTTCTCACTACAGTAACAGGTATTTTCCTTCTGTGGTAGCCTGTTAGTTTTAGGGGTTTTCTAGAACAGACTATTGAAAACAGCTCCTTTACAGCCTTCACCCTCAACTGCCCAAGATAATGATCAGAGCAGCAGCAGCTGAAATAAGAGAGGCATAAGATGGGAAACAGACACTTACGCAATATAAACAAACAGACAACAAAAAAGCTCCCAGAAAGGATTATGATTTCTGGAGAATTTCTGCGAGCTAAAATGCCCAAGGTGAAGCGGAAGTGACCATGCTGAAAATGCAGTGATGAGAAGACCGGTCTTGCAACTTGGCCCACACAAGAAAAACAAAAAAAGCAGCTGCATCATCAGCTAACTGCTGCCCTGTGTTGCAGGAGCAGAACTGCAGTCTGCTTTTACTTCATCTCCATAGTCTTTGCTTTATGCTGGCCAGAGTCATACCTTGCCATGTACTTGCCAGTTTGTTGTCCCTCCTGCCTTCAGTTTCAAAATTGCAGCCAAAATCTCTTTGTAAGGATTGTCATCTCTTTTTGCTATGAAATAGGTATCGGAACAATCCTGAAACTTGTCTTTAAATCTTTTAACTGCTTCTTTCAGAACTGGTGAAATCTGAGACTGGCACTTACCAGCGTGAAGGCGGCATCAAACCCACAACATCATACTCAGTGGATTTATTGGAAAAGAATCCAGGCTTTAGCTGACAAAACACAGCTAGAAAATTGAGAAGTTTTGCTGTTTCCACTGCTCCAAAGTTACACATTTCTTAATGCTGTACAGCTGCTGAGGGGCTGTTGGTGCTTTCAAATGTGCTATTTACCTTTCTGGAAGCCACAGTCCTTTTATTTGGCAGAATCAGCCTCTGATCGTTTTTAAGCAGTTTACCCAGACCACAGCATGTGGGAAGATGACTGTCAACAACCGCCTGAAGACATGTGTTAAAATAAGCATCTGTTTATTCTGATGCTTAATGAGAAAGCAGTTAGTGTGTTCCAATTTTACACTTACTTAAAGATTTAGGAGCTTTGCGAAGTAAATGACAGTAAACAGGAGAAATGTAATAGTGCTGCATTCATTTAGAGTTCACCCTTAGTTACCTCCTCTACAGACTGTGTAGACCTCAGAAGTGCGAGCCTGACCGAGAGCAAAAACAAGCTGAACCACAAAATGGTAACATTTGTGGGGAATTTCTGTCTGGGAGTGGAAAAACAGTTGCCTCGCTAAAAAAAAAAAAAAAAAAAATCAGTCTCTGCTATTGTCAGCCTGTGTTCACCTGCTTCTTGGATTTCTGACCCAAATGCTGGTGTGTGGAGTTACAGATATTTGATTCTTCTTTAAAAATCAATGGACAAGTTCTTGGCTTTTGGGGGCAGGGGTTGGGTAGAAGATGACTGTGACTCCTTCAATGGAATTCACAACTCAGCAATGAAAAACGATGCTCTAAAGAAATAAAACTGCTCAGATTTGCCTATTGGAACTTTGGGTGGAGTTTTTTTCCCCCTAATTAACTGAAGGACTACATTTTTTTAGAAAGCTTGCTAGAGTTAATTGCTTGTTAGAAATGGAAGGTTGGTGGCCCCTGTTATGATTTCACTGGCAGTTTTAAACAGATCCTAGCAAAACAAAGCGGTGCTTTAATTGTAGCTGGTGCTTTTAAGTTTAAATGAAGGCTTTGTTTCCAAAGTTCATTAAGATATCCAACTCCAATTTCTTTTCTAAGGAATTCAGGTCCAGGGATGTTTTAGATTACCTTGAAACGGTTCTTATTTAATCTACAGAAATGAAAACAAGTATGTGCAGAAGCGTTTGCCCTCGGTCACCTGAATTTAGCTTCGTTATTTTAGAGCCAACTTCCTTAAGAAAATCTGAGGCTATGATGGAGAGTTCCCTTGCAGACTATATGTAGGTAACACAAAAGCTGTGTCTGGGTATAGATACATCTATATGTAGAATTTCCAAATAAATCCAGGTGTGATGGTACAGCAGATGGATTAAATGCAACGTTGCCAAACTCTTGGAGGGGGGAAGGGGACTGGGAAGATCCCAAAGGGTACTTCATCAGTCTCTGAAGTGGGTCTACAGCATGTGTGTATATCTGATGTTCCTCAAGAACTGAGTCACTCTGTCACTGACTACACCAGTCACTGAGCCAAGACTAGAAACCGGCACCACCCTGCACAGATAACTCTGGTGTGAACACGAGAAGCAGTGAGGTGTAGGACACAGCAAGAATTGCTGTGGGACACCTGTCAAAAATTGGTTTGTAGTGACTGACCATGAGACCTCCCTGATCTTGCTGTTTCTTGAATGCTTCAGGTTAGCACCACTTGAGAGAAAGCTGGTAGTGCGTTAGCTCTTGCCGTGACAGCCAGAGATAGCACTTGAGTCCTCCAGAAGAGTTTTATCCAGTGAAGGTTTTGTAATTATAGGCACCTTCTGGACAGAGAGCATGTTTTGAGCAGTATGTTTCACCAGCCGTGGGGGTGTCCAGCACAAGCACAGCTGTGTAGCCAGAAATTTGGCCAGTATCTGGTCTGTATGTTGTATTTATGTTGACACTGTTATGTTAGAACTGTGCCATGACCCAGGTTGTCTTTGAGAGAACAGTGAAAACAATGTTTGCTGTGGGATTTAAGACCAGGCATCCTGTCTTTTCTCAGTGAAGGTGGAGAAGAGACTCAGTTCTAGGGGGGCATATTGATTCCAAATTCAAGAGCACTTAGCTAGGGCAAAATGTTCTAGAGCAATTGTTTCCATTTGCAATCTGATTAAAGGCTTCCTTAATTTGATGTGGTGCGGTCCTTCATAAGAAATGTTGTAAATTTTAAGAACTTAATGCTAAGGGGTTTGAAATCTCCAAAAGCTAAGTAAGACAGTGATGACAGAACTGTGTTACTGCCTTTATCAGCTCATCTCTAAATTCAGCGTGTTGCAAATGGTCTGCAAAAATAATCATCTCAATAAAAATCCCACAAACCAGTCTCAATCAAATTGCATGCTTCGTTTCAGTTGAGGTTTGCTCCTAAGGCAAACTGCGGTGAGCATACTCTCACCCCTAATCGACTTCTCGTCAGCTTCGTAGAGAATCTTGCAAAGGGAGAAGAAGGAACAAGAACATTGTCACTGCGTCGTACCCTCTGTTACCCTGCTCCAGAGTTAGATCTGGTTGACCACAAACCAGCCTCCAGATTCTCACTCTTCTGAAGACTAGCAGAATCCCCTCTCGGGGAATTTCTATAGCTGTGCATTGTTACTGCTTCTTTAATAGTTGAATTTCAAGCTTTGCATTTTTTTCATCCTGGAATGAGCCATATAGTGCAGAATTCATCTTCATTCTGGGGTTCAATGAGATCTAAACTACTGTGAAGAACAAGATTAACAGATATTTTTGTGTCATGAGGAGAACTTTCCCATTCCATGACTATGAACATAGTTATAAAAAATATGGTAATATAAGTAAATGTTGGTAGTATTAAAAACGCATTTTTACATGTGAGGCAAATATTTGAATGAATTCCAGTAGACCAAGTAGAAACTGCAGGTTTGGTACTAATACATCACTTGTTTAGGAAAGGGAATGGCTACCAACACCCCACCCCACTCATGTCTGTGGGAAAGCTTTCAGGGTCCCTCTTGTCTCTCCAGATAGGAACTTCAGAAAAGTCCTGCCAACAAAGCTGAGGGAACTGGGTTTCAGGGCCTTGTGGGAACTGGCGACACTATTGAAGAAGTGGCCTTGCAATTAGATGTTGGGAAGATTCTAAGACACGTCACACTGATGATCCATGTTAGCTCAAAGTCCCCAAATGCAAACTTGAATTTTCATATGTGAAGCTGCATTGGTTTGGTAAGAGAAGGTGCAGTGTAATGACAACTTTCCACTCGGGCATCTAAAAATATTGTGTTACAGAATTTTTAAACTTGCAGATGTACATGAGTCTTAATAGGTAGGGAAACCCGTAGAGTGAAAGTGCTGCCACATTTATTTTGAGAAAGCGATACTGTGAGCTTTTAGTTCCATTTTCTAGCATTTATTTGACTATCTTCTAGCAATAAGAAAAAAAAAAATCCTCTGGTTCTATACTCTTATACTCTTGCTATATTTTGAAGCTGCTCAAACGTAAGATTTTATCACGTAAGGCCTGCTCCCAAAGATAAGTCTTGGTATCTCACAGCAAAAGTTCTTCCTGTTAGGACACTGTTTCATTTAACTGTACTTGGGCAGCTTCCTTTGTGACATGTTCATACACTTTTAGACCTTCACCCATTCTGACATGCAGTGTGGGTGACTGAAGTGCTTCATATGAGTAAAATAGACGCTGAAAAAACAAGTGGGGTTTTTTTACCGGTAAAAGCAGCACCTTTAGCCAGCATTTCACACACACACAAAGACGACTAACACGCATGGAAGGCTGGGGACAAGCATATAAGGCTGGATGTCCCCAGTTCCCCTGACTTCACATTTCTGCCTGGCTATAGGAAAGGCTTTTTTATTTTTGTGGAAACTGAGGCATAAAGTTAAGACACAGCAAAGTTAATTTTTCCAACCGATTTACCCACCCTTGGGCCTTTCTGATAGATGTACGATGACACGGTGGTTCTTACAATGCACTTCTCTAAGAAACTATTTGTATTATCACATGCATCAGTAGGGGAGGTATCAAACTATCCCCCTGGAGACCAGGAGGTAGTTGGTTTTTACAGCCTTTGGATTTTTTTAAAATCCTCATCCTGTTCTAAAGATGGGAAAATGACATTCACTTCTCTATTTTTAAGGTTTCTCCCAGACTACTATTTTTTCGTTTAGCCTGAAGGAAAACTATTTTGATTTGGCCATGATACAGAGGGAAAAGATTTCTGTAGAAGGCTGGTGCTGTGAAAACTGAAATAAGCCCTCGGGTTTTCCCCTGGAACAGGCTGCCCAGGGAAGTGGTTGAGTCACCAACCCTGGAGATATTTAAAAAACTTGTAATTGTGGTGCTTAGGGACATGGTTTAGTGGTGGACTTGGCAATGATAGGTTAACAGTTGGACTCAGTGATCTTAAAGGTCCATTCCAACCTAAATGATTCTGTGCTTCTGTCATTCTTGGGTCTTATTTAGCCTAAATGAAGACTCTGCGTGTAGCTGGCGTACAAAATTTCCAAGAACTAAAAGGCGTCTGTTGATGGTAATGGAGAACGGTTTCAGCCTGGCAGTAACTTAGTGGCTCTCCCCGTACGTCAGTGCACTGCAGGGGAGGGTGAGTAGTTACCTGAAAGCAAGCACAGTTGGGTGCGGGGGGCTAAAACAGAAAAGCAGTTGGGTATAGCAGGGATTCGTGAACACAGTTTGGGGCCATGTGCATCAAACACTGAGTATCAAGGTTCTAAGAAATAAGTTTCTACGCTGCTGAGTCAAGTTTAAACATTTCTTGTACAGAGAGGGAAGGAGAGTGAGTTGCCTTGCTAGACAAAAATCATGTGGGTGATTATTGGTGGAAAGGTTTGCAGCAAAACAGATGTGACCCAACATGGGTAGCACCAGGATCAGCTACAGAAACAAGTGTCACATCTCTTTTTGGCTGTATCCAAGTTTTGGGCAGCCTGCATAGGCGGTCAGAGGCTGGCTGTTGTAAAGTAGTAGCAAGGAGCTATAGGTCCAGTCAGCCCCAGCGGGAACTGCAGCTGCTCTTTGCTCTCTGAGCACCCAATCCTGCCAGGACCCATTTGTGCCTGACTGGTACCCCAGGGAGAAGGGGTGGCATGAGCAGGAAGGTGCACCTGCATGCCCTGCCCGCACCGCAGGTGCCTGCTGCAGCACCTCGGTCCCTGGCAGGGCCACGAGGATGCTGGGGACACGGGTCTGTCAGCATCACCCAGCCGTTAGCTCCTTCAGAAAGGTCTGACGAGAAAAGTCAGTGTTAATTTGGAGTGAGATCCGAAGGTGAAAGCTAAAGCCGCAGGTTTCCGTGCCTGTATTTGACACGCCATGAGCACGGCTTGGCAGAGAGTCATGTGCTGCATAAGCACCACTCCCGCTCGCCATCACGGCGTGTTTAACAGGAGCTAACATACCCCTTTCAGGAACATGCTGATACGTGCTCGTGAGGAAGCTGATACCTCTTAGTTACTGCCTGAGGTCGAAAATACTATGCAGAGTAATTACCTCAACAAAAGGTATCGGTAAGAAAGACGTACTTAGAAATAACAATTTCGATGCTAAATTTTCATTATTTGAAATATTCTCTGTCTTCCCCTCCAGAGTTCTCCTAGGTTTGTAGGCCGACCAAGACACTGCAATGATTGTGTTTAATAGTAGCGTAAGGATAACTGAAAGTCACTGCTCCCTCCTACGTTATTCAGTCGAGCAGCATACTGAAATTGAGCTTGTAATATATATTCACAGTATAATTTTTATATCGCATTAACAAGCTTTGACACTAATGCTAATTCTTCATTAGAAGAAACATGACAAGTAGGCTGGTTTAATATGCACTTAGCACTGAAAGATTTCTAGCACACGCAACAAGACTTTCCTTACTGTTTGACAGCTTTGGGTATCTAAATGCTTAGTCACAGAGGAGGTGCAGACAGCAGCACAGCTTTTCCCTCCTTTCTCTAAACTCTGGTCCTGATGCAGAGACCGTTTCTTTGTGCAAAGGCGCAGACACTTATCCTTCATGCCTCTTTGTTGAGGTTTCTCCATGCAGGCATCGCAAAGGGCTTTGCACAAGGGGGCCGAGAGGTACCAGCGTGTGTAGCAGCAGGAAGGGAGCGAGAACAAGCGCCGGACCCGTGTCCTCCAGCAGCAAAGCAAGGCCTGTGGCCTGTGCAAGCAGCACCCACGTGCTCACCCGTATGGCTGCAAGGAGGGGGTGGTGTGGAGAGAGACTCCCTAGCTGGGGTGTGCACGGTGCTTTGCGTGTGCGTGGTGCTTCGTGTGACCGAGTCACGCCGCCGGCTAGCAGCTAAGTCCTGCTGGGCCACATGTGCTAAAATAAAGGCCTGCAACATCTCAAGTCACTCTCAGAGACAGGCACCATGTTCTCAGAGCTTGGACGAGCTGACACGTTACATCACACCCTGCCCGACGACACTTTTCAGCTGTTCCGCACGCTGGGAGGGGATCATCCAGGGATTATTGGGCTAGAACGAGGGTACTGAACACAATTTTGGTGCTCATAAAAATAGCAGATATTTACCTGACAAGGCTCTCGGATGGACCTATAACAAGAAGCAGGAGGTGGATTTGGTACCAGAGTTACTTCTCATTCACTCACAATTAATCATTGGCCTGCAAGAAAGAAGGGGTTTCCTTTGTCCTCCTCTCCCCCGTCTCTCTGTCCCACGCACTGGGAAAGGACTGCAGTTCTCACCAGGGTTTTGCTCTACAGCAATGTCAGTGAACAACCAGGAGGAAAAGCAGACACTTACTGACAGCTACAGTTTAGGGAGAGGGGAAGAGACATCCGTATGTATCATCTTATCTCATTTTCTCCTGCTAGCATTCAGACAACTGAAACACAAAACCAGAGAGATGCCCAGGGGTGGGGAAACAAATCCCAGACAGGGCATGAGCTCAGTCTGTCAGGAATGTTGGTTTAGTTGCTCAGTTTAACAACCCAGCAAACATGCGTTCTCCCATTCCTCTGCTCCTCCACATGGGTTTGATCCAAGGGAACTGGAAGAAGCAGTGAAAGACAGTCCTGGAAAGCACATTCCCAGGAGTTTTTCCCACTGCCACCGCTCTGCTGGAGCACTGTACAGCCATCGGCAGAGCACTTGCCTGTTTCCAGCCTTGACACACAGCCACTTCATTCAAACAACCCTTTCTGGGTCCTGCAGAAGCGCAGCGGGGGCGGGTAGAAGGCAGAGCAAATGGTGAGAACTTGAACTTGGCCTTCAGACGAAGGTAGCTTTGGTGCCAACGAGACTTTGGTCGGCACACCAAATGAGGAGACCAGCATTGCTGCTTTTTCTTGTCCGCTCTGCTCTGCAAGTCAGTGAAACGTGTGATGCAGAAGGCCTTGAGACACCTCCCAGGGCTGTGAAGCTGAGATAGCAAGTTTGCAGAAACACTCGAATGGCAAAGAGAAGTCTCAAGGAGGTCAAAGCGCATCTACCACAAACCTAATTAGCTGGGGTCCACTAGTGCTAAACATGCAGTGTTTGGTTTCCTTGAGCCAGCCCTTCCCCAGCCCTCTGTTCCTCCTCTTGCCCCAGCACCAGCATTGGTGAAGCCGTGTGGTGACAGCCATGGGGACACAGGGTCTGTGCAGAGCTAGATCAGCAAAGGGGACTGAGCCGGGTCCTTTGTACAAGTCAGGTCCCTGATCCTGTTCTCTGCGAGGACACACAAGTGCTTCTGTTGCTCGTGCTGGGTAGGAATGAGCGCGGAGGCTGGGACAGCTGGCTTGGCTGTCTCGGTGAGCGCTGGCTTACAGTCTTTGCTGCACAGCAGCTGAACTTTCCTTGCTCACACATTGGTACCAGCGTGTTCCCAACCTCAGAGTGGAGATAGAGACACTCAGGGAGTCTGTGGCAAAAAGTCAGTGAGAGAAGGCAGCTCAGCTTGTGCTGCTTGACCCTCCCTTTCTTCAACTGCTTTCCAGCTTGAAAGCATTCCCATGGGTACCTCAGAGACGCTCACAGCCCGTCAGCTGCTCTATTTACAGAAGTACTTGGCAGTGAGGGGGGAAAGGGGCAGCTCATAAAATCCAGGAGCCCGATAAGTGAGCTCCCCGGGCATCCGTACCACCCCCTGCTGCAGGGTGTCTTTGGGCTGCTCATGACTTACACAACGGCGAGTTTCTGCTCCGGACAGCCAAGCTCTTGCATCCAACGACATGTAAGGGGAAGGTGTTTTATCAGGAGGACAGTCAGTTACTGCAACAGGCCGTCTGGGGAGGTTATAGCATCCCATCCTTGGAGGTTTGCAAAACCCAACTGGAGCAGCCCAGTCTGATCCCAGATCTGACCCTGGTCAGTGCTGGAGGTTGAACTAGGGACCTTCCATTGCCTCTATGACCCTGAATTATCCTACGACCCTGTGGCAGTTCTGGCTTCTTATGGTACCTGAAGTCTCTTTGTTACACGGTGTGCAGAAAAGCTCCTTCGGACAGCCGGCAGTCCCTGAATGACCATGTGTTGCCGTCAGAGATCCCCAAAGGTGCTCTGTGCCCTAGATGTCCCGGGTCCCCAGCCTTCACCTTGGCACTGAAACGCTGCTGGAGCCTGTCCCTGCTGGGCAGCTCCATGGGGCTGCAAGAGGTGGGCATCAGACACTGTGCACGGCCTCTGGGCCCTGGCAGCTCCCTCCCAGCCTCTGGTTTCTGATGCTCAGGGAGCTTTTCCTCAGCCTCTCAGACTATGCCAGCTTTCTGGCTGGGCTGTATCCGGAGAGGTGTGGCCAGCAGGTCGAGGGAGGTGATTCTGCCCCTCTCCTCTGCTCTGGTGAGACCCCACCTGGAGTGCTGCGTCCAGCTGTGGAGCCCTCAACATCAGAAGGATACAGACTGGTTGGAGTGAGTCCAGAGGGGGCCACGAAGATGATCAGAGGGCTGGAGCACCTCTCCTATGACAAAAGGCTGCGAGAACTGGGCTTGTTCAGCCTGGAGAAGAGGAGGCTCCGAGGAGACCTCATTGCAGCTTTCCAGTATCTGAAGGGGGCCTACAAGGGTACTGGGAGAGGACTTTTTACAAGAGCCGGTAGTGATAGGACAAGGGGTAATGGGTATAAATTGAAATCAGGGAGGTTTAGATTAGATGTCAGGAAGAAATTCTTCACAGAGAGGGTGGGGAGGCACTGGAACAGGTTGCCCAGAGAAGCTGTGGATGCCCCATCCCTGGATGTCTTCAAGGCCAGGCTGGATGTGGCTTTGAGCAACCTGGTCTAGTGGAAGGTGTCCCTGCCCATGGCAGGGGGGTTGGAACTAGATGATCTTTAAGGTCCCTTCCAACCCAAACCATTCTGTGATTCTATGATTCTATGATTCTGCTAGCATTTCTTTCCTTGGTGGTTTCCGACAGCCCTTGATGGAGAATTTGCCACAGTGGAAGCTTATCCACTGAGATCCATGAGACAGTGGGGAAATTGAGTAAACAACTTGGAGCTATTCCTCTGCTTTGAGCCGTCAGACAACACTGCAGATGGATTTGATGGTGGCCTGTGGTAAAGGGAAGACAGGGAAGCCTTCAAGCCCGGCAGTAGCCGGGTCGAAGATTTTACGGACCTCCTGTCTCAGAGGATGGTCAGAGAAACGGAGATTTCCTGTGACAGGATGCAACACACCACCTTGGCAAGACAATAAAATCGCCGTGACCGATTTCATACCCAATTTTTTTCACATCAACAGCAGTTTCTTGTCAACACGCTCATAATCTCCTGAAGCACCACATCCCTCAGCCCAAGCTTCTCCACAGCTGCAGCTGCCAGCAAAAGGGCAGAGTTCAACTTTGCATGGCACAGTGGTGAGCGTTGAGGGGGCCGGACATTAAAGCAGTTGCACCCTCCTGGACTAACTGGCTCCTCCCCCAAACACGTGACTGAGTTTCTTCTCTTTTTTTGAAGAGCCAGAATTGTGACATGGTCTCTCCTGCTTCTGATTTCCTGTCTGGGCTCCGTAGGGCAGGGAAAGGAGGAAGAGGACAGTTCTTTTTCTCTTGTTCGGTCAGGTGCCAGAAATCCTCAGCATTATTTACGTCCAGATGCTGGTCATGCAGCGTGAGACCTCCTCGTCGGGGCAGTGTCTGTGCTCGTCCTCTCTCACCCTGTGGCCATCAATAGTCTCCTGCAGACCTGGCTGCCCCTGGACAAGTATGTGTCCTGCCCCAGCCCCTGTGGCCAAGGACTGGCCACCTGATGGCTGGGGAGGAGTTGGCAGACCTTGGCCCTCCTCATCCGGGGAGAGAAAGTCTGAGCATGGCCAGATCCAGAGCCCGACCCTGACAGCCCCTTTGGGGCACGGAGAGCGCTTGGCTGTGTCGAGAGCTGAGGTACACGAGCCTGCGGGCTGACTGAACTCCTGCTCCCCTGCGGTGACAGGATGGAGCATAGAGGATCCTGCAGAGGAAACGCTTCATCCTCAGGGTTTTAGTGGACAACTTAAAGAATTTGGGCAGGGACAGACCTGTGACCAACTCTGCTGATCCAAGGGCACGCTGCAGCTGCTGGGTGCCTTTCTGGCATACACATTTCTGCAGCACCTTGTTTGCCTTTCCAACTCTTTATCCCGAGGGCATGCGCAGGCTGGTGAAGCCCCTGGGCAGAGCTGTCGGTGGGGAAGCCGGGGCAGTTTGCGGTTCCCAGCCTGTGGGGCCATTGCAGGAGGCCGAACGGTGGGAAGCAAAAGCCCCGTGGGCAGGCACCGACAGGTGGGAAAAAGCCTTGGCCTCACTAGCACTTCATAGAATCACAGAATCACAGAATGGTTTGGGTTGGAAGGGACCTTAAAGATCATCTAGTTCCAACCCCCCTGCCATGGGCAGGGACACCTTCCACTAGACCAGGTTGCTCCAAGCCTCATCCAGCCTGGCCTTGAACACTTCCAGGGATGGGGCATCCACAGCTTCTCTGGGCAACCTGTTCCACTTCCAACTGCCATGCCACCTTGGGGGTAGTCTCCATGCAGCAGAGCCTGGAGGCTGTTGAGCGGCTCCCTGTCCTCCTGCAGCCCTGGGAAGGGAGATGTCCTTTTCCCCACTCAGCCCCAGGGAATTCCGATCCTTGAGAGACAGCGGAGTGACAGGCATCCCCCCAGGTGGAGCAAACAGGGCGGACACATGGGCTGGGCTGCACTGCCCAAGACCCAGGACCAGGGCTTGTGGCCCTGAGGCAGCACCTCAGCCTCCTCATCTACTGGAGGGCCAAATTGCTCCGGTTGGTTTTACTTCCCGTATTTTTCATGGAGAAACTTCGATGCTCCAGGAGGAAGGTGTTGCCCAGCTCATAACTGCTGCCAGCTGGGGCCTGGCCTCCCATGTCTCCTCACTGCCCGGTGCCCTGCCTCCCGCTCCCTCCTGGCACCCGCTGCAGAAGGCCCCTGCCCTGCTGCCCTCAACGGGGGGCAGCTGCGGGCTGCCCGTGAGGCTGGGGTGACTGGTGCTGCCCGGGTCGCAGGGGGGGCGGCATGTCCATGGGGCCAAAGCCTGACTTGCTTTTTTTGGTCTGTGCCTGCAGAGCAATTTGGTTTTTTCCTCAAGCCTTTGCTTGCTTGGGTTTGTCTGGTTGAATTTCTTGTTTTGTTAGTGTTGGCTTGATGATTGCTTTGGTTTCTGGTGCAGTTTCTGCCGTGCAGGTGTCTAGGGGATCGCTGTTTCAGGACCTTAGGGGCCAAGGACCATCCCTGTGTCCCAGATGTGCTGTGGCCAAGCCAGGTAATCCATAGCCTCAGAAGGTGTGATTCCCAATCCTGCTGACGCGTGCCTGTGTCCAGCTCTGGGGGATGCCTCCTCCTGTGGCTCCCCCTGAGGCTTGTGCCCTGCGGATGCTCCACTCCCCAGGGAGGAGAGGACACCCATGATGCCTCTCCCTGCTCCTGCTGCTGGGAAGAGGCCCTAGCCCCGCAGCCCTTGAGCTTCTGGCGCTGAGGCTGGGTTTGCTGGTGTGGCCAGTGAGCATGGGGCTTGAACACGGGTGGGAAGGGAAGTTTTCCCGTGGCTCTGCAGACACCAGGGCTGGGAAGTGTCGTTTAAGAGGGACTTGGCTTTTCCCTGGGTGTGATTAGGCACGAATGAGCGAACAGCCCCAGAGTGGCTGAGCTTTCTCAGCTCTACCCAAGATGCATCTTCTCTAAATACTTCATTAACGACCTCTTGCGCTTTGGTTTATTTTCCCCAGGGTTTCCACTGAGAATTCAGAAAATGATAGATGGTAGATG
>NW_010257363.1:0-16778 GCF_000690775.1 Eurypyga helias
CCAGGTCCTGAGAAGTAAGAGTCAGAGCCAAAGCCCCTGAGAGTTGGAGCCCTAGAGCTATCGCAGCAGAGTCCAAGCAAACCCTGTCAGTGACAGCATGACCAGGAAAACTAACAGACACAATAACTCGCAGACTAACAAGCCAGGAAAGGAGTTAGCAAAGCAGGTAACAAGGGAGTTAGAGAGAGTGTTGCAAAGTGTAAAGAGAGTGAAAGTGTAATGGCCCCTGACCCCACTCCCCGCGTATGTACCGAGCATGATGTACTATGGAATGAAACACTCCTTTGGTCAGTTTGGGTTGGCTGTCTGAACTGTGTGTGTCCCCACACTGCCTATAGAGAGAAAGTTAGGAACACTGCTGCTGTATCGGAAGTTGAGAAAGAGCTTGAATTTGCTGCAAGAACTCCCACGCACTAGCTAAAAAGACACCTTATAGTACTTCTCTCAGGATAAATTCAGAAACGCAGCTTCATACCAGACACTGAAAAGTGAACTCTTTTCTGTCTAAAACTAGCACACATGGAATAGGTAGTTTTACGACTGGTACCTAGATTGAAGGAGGTTTCAAATCTCAAGCAAAGAAATACACAGAAAGAAAGGAGGAAGGAATGTCATAATGACAAAGGAAGTCTGACCACATCAATGTAGAATGATAATGTTATCTGATTATGCTGACTTGGTTCCTTAAAATAGAAAGAATGGGGTAATGTGTCTCTAAATTTCTCATTCAAATAATGTTTACTATGGTGTACATCTGGTAATTTATCCTCCTTTTGATATTACTCCTGGGTTTAATATCCGTTGTATTAAACTGATGCAGCAAAATATGCTGTACTTCAAAATGTTAGTATCTTCTATTTGAGATTGGTTATGATCTTCCTGAGATTCTATTATTTGAGGTCTTTGTCAGAAATTTTTGGTGTCACCCTCAGTAGATCACTTAGCCTCTCAATGCACCAGTTCTTTTCTGTTAGATGAGAAGAATATATTCTGAATGTGACAGGGTTGGTGTGGAGATGAATGTAACAGAAAGTCAATTCCAAGGTTATGAGAACCATGCAAGTACGTTAAATAGGAGTCAGGGCTTTCCTGAGAGTTATTGCCATTTTTCTACCTCTCCCTCCTTATACAGGTAACTAAAGGGAAAATGAGGCACTCAAATGTTATGTGTAGCTAATCTATGGTCAATAGCACATATCCTGACTTTGGCCCAATTTCTTTATCATTTCAAGGTCTCTTTCCATTTGCAAAAGCACAGCAGATCCTCTTGTTTACTTGTTTCTTTTCTTTTGTTCTGTTTTTGCCTGAACCAATAAAATATTTAAACACAATAAAAATGTTTCTTAGGGGCAAACAGCATCATAACTGTGTTTAAAAAAAGAAATACACAAAAGCACAGTGAACAAATCTCACTCCCAGGTGTTTCCTTGATGCCAGCCATAAAAGCTGGAAAAGTATTCATTATGAACAATCAGTTCTGTCAGGATCAAGGATAGATCCCTGGAGTGCGCAGCACAAAAGGCAAACTGAAAAGATCTCCTCTGTTACAGATGGTTCTGCATGCACATATGTATGTGCTGTGCATATATGTTTGTGCATATGCATGTATAGGTTTATCTATGGTCTTATAAATCAGTAGCACTATCATCTTATCTTGAAAATATTGATAAAGACGTGGTCTTTGAAATGTGAATATCAAATTAATTCTTTTCTTCATTGTGGTTCCCAGAATAAAACAATTGTAAGGTGGCTTTGACCAACCCACCCAAGTTAGTGTCTATTTGAACATACAGCCTTTCATCTCCACTGAATATATCAAGCCTTTGGTTGCTATTCAGGTTCTATTTCTCAAATATGTGATGGAGGAACATGTGAGGGAAGTGTCTGTGTGTTATGGAGGGACTGGAAAATATCCTTCCTCCCCCTGACAAGAAATTCAGTGTGTCATCAATAAGGTGGACTTGGAAACAGCTCCTGGATTTAGTGGTCAGTACTTGGTATGAGGGCGTTTGATTTTATACCTTTTAATTCTGACCACACAGTCTTTAATCTTCACTCCAAGACCTAATAAAGCAGAAATTCACCACATAGGACAAGGCAGTAGTTTCTAGTTTCATTAATACATAGGCTTTGCCTTCAGCATTAGCAGTCAAAGTGACTGCAGTCTTGGAAAATCAACTTGGGTAACTTTCTTGTATCAGGCTACTTCACATTGGCTGTCCTGGAAAAGAATAAACTATCTTGCATTTATCACTAGATGATGTGATACAATTCTGTGTATATGCTGTATATATTCAGGAGGGTTGGGAGGTAAAGGAGAAGATGCTGAATAGATGGGGGTAGTCTGAGTTAGGAAAGGATGGGATAAAGCATCTTGCTTTGGACACATGACAGGTAGGATAATGGAGAAGGAGAAGAAAGAGGCAAAAGGAGGAAATGTGGCTTTGGGTATTTAGTGCTAAGGGGCTTGGAGTGGTGATGTGGGGAGGCAGTCAAGGGCATAATGAATAAATCCTCAAGGTATGAGGCTGGTAAATTAACTTTCCTAAAGAATAATTTGGAGCTTCATCTATTTACTTACTAGGAACCTGAGATTGCCTGCAAGAATGGTTTTGTCATTTGCAGTATTTTTGTTTACAAGAAACTTCATTCCTCAGTGCTGTGTGCCTATTTACGCATTGGTGGACTCATTCATTATCTGTTACACTGTCAAGTTAGTGAGTGGGCTCCAGTGTAGTGTCCTGGGTATTTTGTTGTAGTGATTAAAGTCTTTTAAGTGCTAAGTGAGTAGATCTGATAAAAATGCAATGTTCTGTTTTTCTTATTATCCAAACTGCACCTAAACCCCCTTAGCCTCTCCTTGGGGTATGTGGAAAGTGTAGTTCCTTGATGGGTTTGCTTCATTGTCAAAACAGACTCAAATTCATGCCCTGGCATTGCTGTATGTTGCCCTCTTAACTTGTGCGTCTGCATCTCTGTGTGACCACACTGTGCTGGATCGGTGAACTGTCCGCAGTTAAAGAAATAAACAAAGCAAGTGTTCCTCCTCCATCTCAGCTACTTTATCCCAGATATTTTCAGTGAACTAGTTTACTAAGCAGTTGCAGTGGTATCACTGATAAGGTGGGGGCTGGTAACTGAGTGTGAGGGAAGAGGGATTTAACATATATTTTGTTTTGTTTTTTGTCAGCTCTGAGACAAATGTAATACAGAACTATTTACTTAGTGCCACGTAGACAGTGTGATTTCCTTATGAGTCTATTTTAGTACCAGACTAGTTCCAGATGCTTTTGTTAATGAGAGTGGTGTTTAAATGCAGGAAGACTGATTTCTCTGTGCCTCACTTAGATGTTTTCACATGGGCCACAAAGTGGTTGCACAGCAGTGCCATTCTTATCCGAGCTAAAAAAAGAGTTGGCTTCCCATTAAGTGTCACAGGGCGTCATGCTCCTAAAGATTTCATAAGATTAGAAAGGCAGCAGCCATTCTGATTTTAAAATGAGGAAAATATTTGTGAGAAGCTGACAAAATCTTCACTTTATGTTGTTCAGCTTATACTGTTTGCCTTATGTTGTATAGTACCTGCTTTGTTTGCTTACTTTCTAGGCTCTTTGATGCTGCTCAGTGTAATAATTCATAGCTATTTGTTCACATTCAGAGTTCCTTAGTTTCAGTCCAAGTCAGGATGGGACATCTCTTTGAGTTGGCCAGGATGAGTTTTCACGTACGGGGAATAGGATTCTCAGTAAATTTGTGCTGGTGATCATGAATGTTTTAAGTTTGTGCAGAACTTTGAACCTCTCAAAACTGTTGCTTGCGTGTTAGCTTTCAGTGGAGAAACCAACATTTGGAAACATGGAAAGATAAACAGCAGGTGAGAGTAGCATGGAGGAGTTTGTCCTGCTACCATCACATGCTAGTGATGCATGCAAGTGCAGTTCTGCACTTTAAACAGGATTTCAAGCTACTGTACATTTTTGAAATATTTATTACTATGAAGAAAAGTTTTCTTATCTAAGTATGTTAAGAATATATTTCACAAAAAGTCACTAAACAATAACTTCTGTGTTTCAGAAACAGTGAAAGCATGATCAATCAGTTAAACTCTGATCTGAGGTAATAAAAATGCCATGGGAAGTAGGAGTTTTCAAAGAGTATTCTGACTGAAGACTGAAAAAAAGCTTAAACAAATAAAGTCATAAATGTTACGGTTAGCTGATGCTTTTTGTCACTGGTTCCCAAGGTAGTCTGTCCTTTCTGGTCTAATCTCACAAGTACAGTTCTTTTTTTATTGTACTCTAGGAGGCACAGAAGGATTCACGCCTGATATGCTTTATTATGCAGCTGGGTGCAGGGTTTAGAGTACCTCCTGCATGTATGCTTGTGGGTTTCATCTAATGAAAAGCCTCATATCTGTGCTTGAACCCCTTTCTTTCCTCTACTCACATGCTACCTCATGTGACACAATACTGCCATGTCAGTGAAGAAGAGGTAAAGGGAAGTCTAATTCTGTTCTCATGAGTCACTGGAGGGGAGGAATATGCACTGAATTCCTAATGTTGGGCAGAAATCTTTCTCATGGAAAAACTTGAGTACTGCAGCCAATGTTGTCTGGCTTTTTACTTGATCTGCTAAAATGTTAGATGCTATCTGAACAAGACTGTCCTTCCTGATTACAAATCTTCCTTAAGCTTGAGGCTGTTGTGTCCAATTTCTTGTTCTACAATAATTTTGGGGACTTCTGTGTGTACTTGTGGGAGGAGATTGACTTCATTAAAACATTGTTAGTTACTGGGGCTGTAGAAATAAAATACAGTTCTGAGCATGGTAGGACTTAAAGTTTGGGATCTCAGAGTGAAATGGGTCATGGTAAGCAACCGAAATAGTATACAATCTTCTGTGTCTGCCTCATTTTCTGTAGAGCACTGGTGAATGTGTTAATTTTCAGACTGAGATGGCAGTCTATCAAATCTGTTAATAAACCTCAAAGCCTTGAATATATTGGGTAGGTTTTTTTCAGGATACTGCTGGCTGCGTTTGTGCTCCAGAACACAGGCATTCCCAGCTTAAGTGGGAGTCAGAATGCAATTTGATGTACAGTCCCCTTGTGCCAGGGGGTTCTCTTTGCAAAGGAAATTTGGTGCACAAGGAGAGAGGAAGACACACTGTGTTCCAGTAGCTCCATTGGGACAAATATGTCTGAACAATTGGGGAAACTAGGCCTGAGCACAGGCATAGGCATATGCCCCTTGGTCTCATCTTGCAGGAAGAAACATTGCTGTTGATCTAGTCCTGTTGACTGCCATGGATGCTAACTTACAGCTGAAAATTTGACACTATATTTCTGTCTATTTGTATAAAGTACACGAGAACTGTGAGTGCTTTTAGGATAATGGAAATTGTGTCCCAGCACTGGTTTTCAATAAATTGGAGTAGAAATTTAGAGAACAGGGAGAGGCAAGTAATTGATCTTTTGCAACTTAAGGAGTTGTTGCTAATTATTCATGTACATCCTTCTAACCTACTGTAATCTTAACGTAAGAGGTATTATTTATTAGAATGTCATGATTCAAACTAACAAACTTTTTAAAGTAATCTACTTTCCTTTGCAATATCAGTGAATCAGAAGTATGCTGTGGTCCGTTAATACGGTTCATCTAGTAAGTGGGAATTTGCTAAGCTGTGCTAACTGTAGTTTGCAGTCATCCATCTATACCCTAATTTGCCGCTTTGTTGGGCACTTGTTCATTCCATCATGTTCTTCTCGTTAGTTTTTGGGAATAATTGCTCCCTACTAAGCAGCGCTCAGTTAAGTAACATTTTAAGAAAGGAGTTTCAAGGCTTGATTTCAGGCGGTTGTACTATTCATTAGCATTGGACATTGCAGTACTGAAGAGCTGGCTGGCAGCATAGTATAGTAACAGCACAGTTCAAACAGATGATTATTACAGTTAAAGCATGATGATAGCATCTGTGAAAATGTAACCAACCCATCAAGGAACATGCAGAATTGAAGTGAACAGTTGTACTGGCAATAGAGACCAGTGATCATAAATCATCTAGCAGCCTAAGTATAGATAAAGCTGTGGATCTGAAAAACATCCCAAGTGCATGTGGGAGTCTTCGTTTTCCCTTTCTGCTCTCCTGTCACCTTCTCCATTATTGGCTGCTGAGAAAGTAGAATTCTTCCTCTGGGTTTGTTGTGACAACATCTCAGAGAGTTCACAAAATGATTTTTGGTGTGAATCTTGTCACCTTGCTTGACGATTTTCTTGCCTCTTTATAACGTTGTGTAGGGTAATGTAAACTATATTTGAGTGGTTCTCACTTTGGAGAACATGTGCCTCAAGGGGTATGTGAAGGCAAGAGATGAAAAAAAAATTTAAATGAAAGGCAGAGCAGCCTGACCGGGAGTGGGGGACAGGCAGAGGGGAGGCTGCATTACTTTCTTAAACTGTCTTTGGATAAAAATATGTCCTGGGAGCTACTAAGCATTGGCAAATGTATCATTAATGGCAGCATGTGATAGAAAACTCAGTTTTTCTGCAAACCAATTTCTTGTAATCGTTCTATCTAATTTTACTATGCTACATTGGCTGAAGGATGCAATGGAGGGTAATTGAAGGACAATGCAAGTTTTCTCAGTTATCATAGAACTTATGAGGAATGGTGACAATACCATGTATTTGAACTGTTCATGTTTAAACTTATAGCTTGACTCTCCATGTGCCGCAGTTCTCCATTAAGACCCTTTTTTGGCAATATCTTCTTATGCCAGAGCCATCAACAGTCTGAGGCTGCTCTGCTATGAAGGTAAACTACACAGGAGAAGGAGGGTGGATACCTAAGCTTGCATTCTGATTCTGTGCCATCCATGGTGCAAATTACTTTGAGCAGGGGTTTTCCTTCATAACAATATGTGGGTCTGAGGAGGAATTTGCATCCTCCTATTTCAGTCAAGAGGGTTGAAGAAGGTATTTGAGAGACGGAGATTTTAGAAAGGAGTTCTTTGTGAAGGGACACTGATGGTTCTGCAAGAAGGTCACCATGAATGCAGAGTATAAATTTCTTTTATTGAGTAAAATAGACATGTGAACAGAATGTAAGTAGACAAATTAAGAAAAAAAATCTGATTCTGCACTGTTGGTTGTTTTTTTCTCAGGAAATTGGTTAACAAAATTTGAAAATCTGCATCTGTTATGATGGTTTAACAAATTACAAAAAACTAAAATCTTAACTAACTAGCACAGAATATCTATTTTCTGAGTAGCATGAGATTGGGTTGACTTTTAGAGTAATACAGAACTCAACATGAATAAAGTAGATGGAAGATGTTTGGAATAATAAGCCCCTTGAAGGAAATGAAAATTCATAGCCATAAAAATAAATGGTGAGATTTTCATCTGCTCATTCTGCAAGGTATCTAAAATCAACACCTTCCTGTGAAGTTATTTACTAGTGTATCTTTGAATAAATTTAAACCAATATCTAAAAGTTTATTTGTTTTGAATTGAGGAATGTTGTATTTGGCCTCACCCACAATTCTGCAGTAAGTAAGAGATGTGGCCAAAGCCTTTGACCACAGCTGGTTGACAATAGATACCTTTATTCTTGTTGATGTAACTTAGAGACAACTTCCTAAAGGCTGGGACTTCAAACATCCTTCATCTATATTTACAAACAAAATTGATGTGAGCTCAATTCAGTTGTTAACAATACTTCTGCACTTCCCCCAAATTCTTGTTGACATGTCTAGCATATTAGAAAGGTTGTCTCAGCCATTGTTTTATGTCTATTTGAGGTCTGTCTGCCTTTCCTTGTTAATTTTTTTTTGCTTCAGTCTATGGAAAGTGGTGTAGCCAGGATCTTCATAGCATTCAGCACAATGGTCTGGGAATGTGCATGTGGAAAGGATTGGTTAGTACCTGTGGATGAAGTAACTGTATGGAGGGTAAGATGTACATCTTGGAGCAGAAGAATTTTTTACCTGGAACAATTTTTATTCTGATCTCTTTTCTCTACAATGTAAGTTCCACATCTAAATACAGTTTGAGTACCCTTTATTAAGATGCTAATAAATGGGCCATTTTAAAGACAAGAACTATGCTAGCTGTGTTATTATCTTCAGTATAGTTCAAGCCCCATATCCTCTAAGAGAAGGAGAGAGACGAATTAGCATCGTCTCCAGAGGAACACAATGCATTCTGAGCCCTAACATCACCTGTGAAAACCCCAACAAAACTCCATTCTGAGGAAGCTGGCAGGTAGTTCTGCAGTGTTCTTTCCACCCTTTAAGTTCATTGATACTGCTGTGCTAGATTTATAGTTGTCCAGTGGAGGAGATGTACCGGAATGGAGATGAGGAAAGTAAATAAAATGTGGTGGTGTACTCCTCCACACCAGAAGAAATTTCCTTGTGGTAGATCATACCATCCAAGAATCTCACTGCAAAACAGTGTTTCTGCCTTGCCTGCATACATGAATTTCTCGGAAGATATTTACAGCAGTGTAGAGACACTATATTTTTGTGTTTCTGTCCTCCTCTCTACATTTTTTTTCCCCCATAAACTCATGGAATTTCGTGGTGGATATCAGGATACACATGAAGTATTTGAATACTGAGATTCACCTTGAATATTAGGAAGAGTAGGATATAGGTTTACCCTAAAAATACAGAAGGATGAAAACTGTAATTTTTCCTGTAGATGGAAATATGTGGGAAGTCCTTATCTGCCCTATACTTTTTTTTTCGTAGTGGAACAGTTTTTTTGATAACCTTCTTTTTTTGCTTTTAAACAGCTGCTTTCATGAGCAAGGGTAAAGACCTAGCTATCTTATCTTTCCCTTAGGCAAGCACAATGCTTTTGCTGTTATTATGGAAAAGGGAGCCAAATATACTCAAGTAACTGGGTAAAAATGAAATAACTCCTGGGAAACAAAATACATAGTTAAAAATAAATTCATTGTGAAAAGTTCTCCAAAAGGATCTTTTCAAGCTTATGGCACAGAATGAATCTGTATCCTAAAAAAAGAATAAAACCAGCAATTGTATGCACTTTTCATGACTCTCATGTAAAACCTGGCAAACAGATTATTTGTTGGTTTAGTAGATTAGACATGAGGGCTTCTGTAAATTAAAAACAAAAGCAGCTTTGGAATGTATTTCGCTGTCTCAGTTGGAAAACAAAGATCTCTTTCCAAAAAAACCCCTTATGTTCCTTAGGATAATTAAAAATAAAGTGTGCAGAGCCATATAAATAAAACAAGGGCTGGGATGAAAAAAAAAAAATCTTCCTTCAAAGAGATGTCAGCAATCACAGTTTTCATTTGTCTGTGCCAAGAAATGTGCTTATATGTAGGTCTGAATGTAGTTTATTCTTGACTATTTATGGAAGTTATGCTCTTAGAGACCTTAATATGCAATAAAAAAACCAGGAAAATCCTTAATTACAATCTGTTTTAAATGATGCTTAACTTAAAAGCTTTCAAATACCCCTCTAAGCATTACACAATGTTCCACTGTCTTCCTTTTCCAGTATTTCTTACCGGTACAAATACATTAAAGTTTATGCTGTAATTAGATAGGATTTTGTTGTAATTTACTTTAAGTAAGTGTGAATGCATTCTTCATGGGAAAAATATGTTACTTTGAATTTCTGGAAAAAAACCCTTCGGCTATAGAACTTATCCTCGAGTTTGTAACCTAAAAGAGAGCACAGTCTGTAGTAAAGAGCGTACACATTTAAACTATAAAGTAAAACTATAAAGTAAAGAGCGAACACATTTAAACTATAGCTCACCGCTAAAAATCATTCAAGAAGGAGGAAGAACACCCAGTTCAGGAGTGTGAGTGCCTGAGGACAGCCCAGAATTGTGCTTTGACATTTTATACAATTATTTACTTTTCTAATAAGAAAATTTAGAAATTGCCATAATTCACAAAATACATATTCTGACCAGGAGCTACAGAGTAACTCTTTAAGAGATGCTTGCCTAACACACAAGTTTCTGATTGTACTGAAAGTTTTTGTCAATGCTTACTCTTCTCCTTTATTTTGTGATAGCTCCTTTCTGTGTTCTTGCATCTCTTTATGTTTCTTCTCATATTTAATTTTGGGCTGAGTTTTGACAGACTTGGGCGGTGGGAGGATGACAAGTCAAAGGAAATATGAGGTTCCTAGGGAGAAGTCTTTGCTCAGTCACAGAAGATGCTCAAAACTACATTAGTTTTCCAGAACTTGCAGAGTTTCCCCTGCTGCCCAGTTCTGCTGGGGTACATTCAGCTTGAGAAGAGGACGTGGGGGAAAGAAGATACTGTCCCCATGGAAGGCATTATCTGTGGTGTAGCCACATCCTAGCCCATGTTCCCATCTTGTAAGCAGTGACTGAACATGTGTTTTCCTTGACAGTCTTTGAAAGACTGCTTCTGTAGGACATCAGATGCAGGGCATTACTATACTGCTTGTGTTACCTGGTGATTTGCAGAGTTTAGTTATCATTCTCTAGATAATCCAAATGAGTTTGAGTCTCATTTACTGCTTGTGGAAAAGTGGAAAGCTAAGTGGGGAAAATGAAGTCCTCAAAAGGTGTGTGTGGAAATCTATTTAACAGTTTGCTGGCATCTGTACAGGTTTCATGTGTGGCACCATTCTTTCTTCCCATTCTTTCAGGACCTTACAGAGAGTGCAAACAAAAATCAAGACTTTAGGATGTTGTATGAGGAATGCAGAGTCAAATATTGAATCAGCAGTTGGGAAATGTCTTAGTTTTGGCTAATAGAATTATCTGGCCAGTTATCAGGCATGTTCCATTCAAGACAGTAATCCTCAAGGATATTCTTGATTTTGATTGAATGCTTTTTATCTGTGAACACTACAATCTTTATGTTGAAACTAATGTTCATTTCCAGTTCTGGGCCAACTGGCAGATCTAAATACAAATATTACTAATTGGCTTCTCATTGGCTAGCTTTTCTAGCAATTAATTCAGTTAGTTATAAATGATTCAGACCTTTCTGTAACCCAAATAAGATTCATGCTTGGTTTATTTTTTACAGAATTATTTCATGCTAGACAAGGACATGTAATAAGCCATTACTGAGGGTGGGGGAAATCCAGTGGGTTATTTGATAGTCCTTATTACCTCTGTTGCAGTGTGGCAGACAGGTAAAGTGTAACCTTTATTGTAAAGCTGTTTTCTGATTTTTATAAAAACACAAAAATAGACTTCTTTAATTTCCAACTTTTGCATGGAATATTGTGTAAGCAACTTTGAAACTCAAAATATAAGGAAAGCTTACCTAGGAAAGATGTAAGTTTCTAACCCTGACCATTGGTACAATGATGAATGAAATCAGTAAAAATCAGTGGTTTCACATAAGATTATGTAGTCATAACTTTGTGCATGGGTAATAGTGATTTTTACAATGATGAATGAAATCTTCAGTAAAAATCAGTGGTTTCACATAAGATTATGTAGTCATAACTTTGTGCATGGGTAATAGTGTTCCAGTTAAATGTTTTGTTGTCTATATCACTGAAATGAGTGGTTGTAAGTAATTATGTGTGCATTTCTTCACTGCATTTCTATATGCTGATGAATATATGTGAAACAGGGTCTTTAATGGCCCCATGGCCATGTAGATCCTGTGGCTTTCTTTATAAATGCTGAGGCATTTCCTCCTACTATTCCAACAAGATATACAAGTTATTATATTTTCTTGTCTAAACTGCCCTGCAGTCACTGTTGCACAGTGTTCTTTCTCTATTCCAGTTTTAAACCGTTCTCTGTTGAGTTAGATAGCTGCATTCCAGCTTTGGGACATCTACATTTTGGGGATGGGTAGGCTCTGATCCATACAGAGACCACCAGTTCCTCTTTGATGTCTGAATAATATTTGGCACCTGTTTGGCTTCTATGTCAAAATTCCTTTTTAGTCTCTAGCATTGTATTGTTGGTTGCTATTTGTTCCTACTGTTTATGATAGTTCATAGAGGCTGAGTGAAATTCAGAGCCCATTAATACTGGGATCACAATATAAGCACACAATGGCTTGCTTATAAGATTTTCAATGTTTGTCAGAAATTGCAGGTCTGGCTGCATATATCATCAACTGCTCAGATTTACCATGAGATTGGGTGAAACTAAAAAGGACTAGTATCTGTAGGATGGGAAAAAAGATTCAGGCCAGCAAGTTCTGTGAACCAGTGGAAGCCACACAGGCACCCGTGCTGTCCTCTCATGTGAAAAGGCACAGAATACTGACAATAACAAAAATAAAGATTCCTGTTTTCTTTAGCCATGCTTCATGCAGTAATTTTGATGAAGATGCAACAGGGTCTTTTCTATCACCTTCTAGAAAGTTCACAGGCTGCTCACATCAGTCATTACTCAAAGAGGAATTATTCTGCATCCAATTTGCAAAGAAAATGTGTGGAAATCTTATTTGTGTCCTTCTGTGGGAATTTCAGATCCTGCAGGACATAAATGAAGTTGAGTGGTTTATAGACATAGCAGTTGGAAATGAAGGGGAAATGTCTTGGAGCATCTATTCCTCACATCTTTCCTCAGTATGCTTTCACCTTGTGTTTATGTTTTCTGAAAGTGTAACACATTGGTCTAGGTACATTTTTCTAGTCAACTCAGAGCATCTTTTGTCATCTTATATCCTCTGTGTTATTTTGCTTGTCTCTTCTGTTGCTGAAGGGGAAAAACAGTTTCTGTCAAATAGACTTAATCTTCCAAGGAGCCAAATAATACGGCCCTATACACTAAAGTGTGTACATAGTTAATCTTAAGAATGTGAACAGGTCCACTGATTTCAAAGGTCTTCCCCCAAACCCCAAGATCCTTCTATACATTAAGGACAATGACATGAGAAGCAGAGTGTCAGGGAATTACGTTTCCTTGACTAATAACTAATTATCCTCTCAAATGTGAATTAAGGAAGCCCATGATGTGGCATAGTTTAGGGAGAGGCTAGACATGTGGAAGGACAGACAGACTTAGTGACATCTCTTAACACAAGCAGCTGGCTCCATACCCTAAGTCGTCACATTGAGGACACGGGCCTATCACTGATTGAGAGATGTGAGGATTTAGTATGATGTTTTGTTTCTCCCATGTGATAACCTGGAGAATAAAAGGCTACAGAAGAAGCAGAGTTGACTTCACAAGGCCTAGTGCAAATCTGGTTCAGTACCTAAAGTTATACATAGGTCAAAATAGCATGAAAACCAAATCAAGACAACATGCAGTAAATATAAAGTTAAATTGTTGCCATTTGCTTCCTTATATTTACTTATTTCAAGGATCTTTCTTTACTGAATCAGCGGATTCAATTTATATCTGGTTCAGAACTTATGCTGTTATGAACATTAGGTTAAACCTTACATTTTTTTTACTAAATTCTGAGGCAGAATACCTAGGTTTGATAAAGTGGAAATAGAGTGTTCATGCACATCTCTGCACAGGAAGTTTAAAAAACAAAGAAGTTGTAATTTTTGAGAGTAATAAATTACTATGTCTACCCTGGACTGTGAAATCACCCTCAAAAATTTGAGAGGAAAATTTTACTGCAGTTGTAGAAATCTCAGTAGCTTGAGTAGACTCTTTGGGAATGCTAAGAGACAGTAGAGCAGACTGTGGACCAATGTCTTGCCAAGGGCCTTTTCTCATGCCAGAACTATGTTTTTTCCAAGATAAAAATCTTTAAAAGCTTTTCAGTGCAATAAACTACTTCTCTTCAGACATGCATAACTGAACAGTTTGTGTGCATGTTTATCCAGAAATGGTGAAAGAGATGAGATCTTAAGATACAGCTTAGTCTCAGGTTAGAAAGAATGTTTATGGCTCTATTGTAAGTCTCTGGCTCATGAGTGTTTGATAAGTAAATGCTGGCATAACCCTAACTACCATGTAACAACAAAGTAATCATTCCCTGTTTAATTCCCAACTGTGCCTATGTTGTCGGTCCTTTTACAGTTATTGAAAGGGTCCAGACTTATGACGGATTCTCAGTGGCAACCTTTGCTCACTTAAACCAGAACAGTGTACATCTGGGCAAGTTTTTAATATATTTTTAATTTTTTTACAAAGCACAAACATGGCCTCCCTGGCTCATATATAAAAGAGCACAATTTTTCACCTCTCCTTTAAACATTGCTTTATGGGCTGAACTCTAAATCTTCATTGTCTAAATTGTCAGGATGGATAAGGTGATTACCAAGCTGCTTAGACTGAAAAGTGGCCTATTTTAGGTATGTTCATTCTCTGCCAAAAGTTCCCCCCCCCACACACACAGACCCTGTCTCTTCATTATTCTCTGAAGGGACTGCTACATTTTCCTCTGATGGTGATTAAAACTATGTCAAATTGCACATGGCTGCCCAAATCTTTTGGAATTGATTATTAATAGAGTTTTGGAACAAATAAAAACTGAGTTAATTAGTGCATCTGTAATCAACAATAATCAACTCTATTCATCTATAACAAACAACTTCTCCTGATCGCACTATAATGTAAAATAAAAGTGGCAACAGTTGTATATTAACAAAGTTGGCATGAGCTCTGGTTTTGCATACATTCAGTACTCAGTGTGATCTTTTAGACTTGTTTCATGTGTTTCATCATCCGTCTATCTCTAAAGTTTCTTGCGTAAACATTCTATTGTAGCTTTTACTGCTGTGGCATAGCATCTACTGTAAATCAGTGATGGGTTTATTGATTTAAACTATGGCTCAGATAGATCTGTGTCTCATAAATCAGCATATCTCTATCAAACTTATTAATGTGGCTCCATCTTCTGATGGTTCACATTCTTTTCTGTATGTATTTCTGTCATATAAAAATATTTATCTAAATACATTATGTGGTCTGATATCACAGAACACGATACAAAAATACTACCTGTCTCTTAGATTCTTTGTAAGATACTCAGCTGCCATGCATGCATGTGTGTTTCTAGAATCTCATAAAGAACTCAAAGGACCCTGACCATCACATGAAGGTAATTCTTTTTAGTGATATGACTAAAACTTAAAAACTGCAGAGCTATGATTGGATGGCAAGCACAGGGCTAGGAACCTTACAAGTCCTTATTGTAAGAATGACAGCCAAGGATCTACTTAGCCTAGTATCTTTTATTCAACAATGGTAATAAACCCCAGCAGAGTGTAAGAACAGGAAAGACACATGATATTTCTAACACAGTGTTCTTTGAGACTCTATTTTTCAGCTCAGAATTCCTGAGCTTCCTGTTGTGTGTTTGTTTAGTAAATCACAGTGTATATATTGTTTTTTAACGTATAAAATGCTGATGTGATCTACCTTGACTTCAGCAAAGCTTTTGACATGTTCTCCCATGGCATCCTCATAGACAACTTAGGAAGTGTGGACTGGACCATTGGGCAGTGAGGTGGATTGGGAACTGGCTGAAGGAAAGAGCTCAGAGTTGTGGTCAATGGGGCAGAGTCTAGTTGGAGGCCTGTGGCTGATGCAGGGGCTGGAGCACCTACCACATGAGGGAAGGCTGATAGAGCTGGGTCTGTTCAGCTTGAAGAGGAGGAGACTGCGGGGGGATCTTATCAGTGCTTATCAATATCTAAAGGGTGGGTGTCAGGAGGATGGGGCCAGGCTCTTCTCCGTGGTGTCCAGTGACAGGACTAGGGGGAATGACCCTAAACTGGAAAACAGAAGGTTCAGCCTGAACATGAGGAATCCCTTCTTCCCTGTGAGGGTGACAGAGCACTGAACAGGCTGCCCAGAGAGGTGGTGGAGGCTCCTTCTCTGGAGACTTTCAAAAGCTGCCTGGACTTTTTCCTGTGTGATCTGCTCTAGATAAACCTGCTTTGCCAGGGGAGTTGGACTAGATGATCTCTAGAGGTTTCTTCCAACCCCTTCCGCACTGTGAATCTGTGTGCCTTTGCTTGAAAAACATTCAGCTGGTCTACCATCCATTGTATGAATCACAGAATGCTATGGGTTGGAAGGGACATTTGGAGATCATCTAGTCCAACTCCCCTGGCAAAGCAGGTTTATCTAGAGCAGGTTGGACAGGAATGCATCTAAGTGAGGCTTGAATATCCCCACAGAAGGAGACTCTACAATCTCTCGAGGCAACCTGTTCCAGGACTCCGGCACCCACAAAGTGAAGAAGTTCTTTGTCATGTTGAGATGGAGTTTCCTGTTTACAGTTTGTGCCCATTGCCCCTTGTTTTGTTGCTGGGCACCACTGAAAAGACTCTGGCCCATTGTCTTGACATCCACTCCTTAGATAGTTATAAGCATTGATGAGTTATCACTGATGAAGATGCTAAACAATATTGCTCAAGTCGTAGCCCTTGAGGAATGTTCCTCATAACCACCTGCCAATTAATCTTTAAAGTATTGACCACTATCTTTTCAGCTTCAACATTCCTAACCTTTCATTTCCCTTTTTGACTGCTGTTGAGTTATGTTCATATAACTTTGCATTGTAACTTTTCAGACTTGAGTACTTGTAGTCAGCTCACAGTGCTCCATTTTACATTTGACTGCCAGTCTAACCTGGAATGCCTTTTCAAATTTTTAACATTTTGGAACTTTTAACATTTTGGAAGCTCGTAAAATTGAGATAAGAACTATTTACTAATAAAATCTAAATATATACAAATACTAGTACTAATAAACAATTAAAAGAATAGGAAATAAAACATATGATACTATATGGTACAATTTCTCACCACCCACTGACCAATGCAGAACAAAATGCTGAGTAGTGAGAGTCAGACCCAGAGAGC
>NW_010257363.1:18000-18208 GCF_000690775.1 Eurypyga helias
AGCCCATTGCACCGTTCGACCTTCCCAGAGGCAGGTGCATGATAGGGGATGTGATACAACCACTCAATGCCGTGCTCTTTGGCCCAAGTATCTATGAGACTGTTTCAGAAATGAGTCCCATTGTCTGATTCAATCTTTTCTGGGGTGCCATGTCACCACAAGACTTGCTTTTCAAGGCCAAGAATGGTATTTTGGGCAGTGGCATGGG
>NW_010257364.1:0-14902 GCF_000690775.1 Eurypyga helias
GGAACTAGATGGTCTTTAGGGTCTTTTCCAACTCAAACCATGATATGATATGATATGATATGATATGATATGATATGATATGATATGATATGATATGATATGATGTGATATGTGATATGTGATATGACTATGGCAGTGGGATTCAAGTAAGAAGAGGCTCAATTAAGAGTTTGGAGACTCGGTTCTTATTCTTTATTCAGACACTGATCTACATCATGGTCTTCACAGGCTTCTCTTCCACCTTTGTCTTGCAGATTGTAAGCAATGTTTCCAGAAAAGACTGTTTCTCACTATGTGCTTCTACTATGCCTTGTTTAATGAGGTGCCAAATCCATCGAAGCCTCTAAGTTTAACTATAGTATACATAATAACATAATAACACATAATGCACAGAAATCATCCTTCACAAACTGAACTTTAGAGTTTGTTATTCCAGACTGCCACCGATTTCTTGTGCTTCTGACACAGGCTGCTCTGCAGATGTTCACGGACATGTCCCAGAATTTTCTGACAACATGTCAGTGTTCAAAATGCAAAATGGGAAAATATCTTCCAGGTAATCTGTACTAAATCATTCATTTTTGTGGTCATTCAAGTGTTTGCATGTACATGGCACAGACTGCATTTTCTGCTGGGATGTTTAAGGTAAATAATCACAAAAGTAAGTAGAGCTATATGTGACCTTCTTGAACACAACAATAAACATTTAGTTTTAAAAATAAATGTTGCCATAGATGCTTATGCCAAACCACTGCAATTTATAGCTCTGTGAAGCAGAACTGAAATTTCAAGTAGAGATTTTAAATTCCTTCTTACTGTAATTCTATAACATTTTATGAGATTACACCAGAAATTAATATAGCCCTGCAGCAGAAAATTACTATCTGCCACTTTGGGTTTGGAAATGTGCTACGAAAGGAAAATGTCGTTCATATTGCAGACTTTAATGTCTCTCAGTCATGGCAACTAAAGTCTTGGTTGCACACATATTTCATGTGAATGGCGCCTCCTCATTCAGACAGTGCCACGGATACCAATTAGATAACTGAGTATCTAAAACAACTCAAGGGAATAAAACCTGCAAAGTTCTCCACTCCAAAAATAGGAGTGGAAATACTTTTTAAAGAAAGATATCAGTGAAAAATCACAAACTAAAATAGGTGTGGGTGTTTGGTTGAAGAGAATCCTCACCATTGAAAAGAGGAGAATAAGGAAAGAGAAAATTCTGAACTTTGATAAGGGCTGAAAGGGAAATCGCAATGACCAACAGTGAAGTAATTAAAATGTAAAGACCATAAAGTGCAAGAAGGGTCAAAGAGATGAGGATTACGTATGGCAATATATATTTTGGAGCAGTTATGAATGAGTCTAAAACCAAGAGTAAACTTTCTGGTGTAAACTGTAATTGTTCAGAAGCTTTACATGACTCCAAGCTCTCCAAATCTCTCTAGAAGCTGTGCTGCCTTTAAAGGGACCCTCAGCTCCCTGATGAAGGTTTTGGCCTATTTTATGTACCAGCCAAGGGTTTTTCTGCAAATGAAAACTACCTCCAATTAGCAATAGCAATATACAAGCAGTAAGCCAGTGCAGTATCTGGCCTACAGTAGTAACTAGCATCCGCTGCTCCAGAGGAAGGTGCAAAAGGGGACCAGCTCAGCCAGAAGCGCTGTGCACTGCATGGGGGTGAGAAAGTGCTTGCTAATAAGGTCTGTGGGGATTGACGGGTTCCTTGGGCTTACGGCACCTCACGTATCTCCCAGGTGTCTAGCTAAGAGGAAAAGGATGACAGATCCGTCTCATGAGAATTCACTCTCTCGTGGGGAAGCTGCTTTCCCTTGCAGCTCTCACTCAAATCAGCTTGCAAATAAGCCATGTGGGGAGCTCACTCCTCTGCATGGCCAAGTGAGATTAGAGACAGTGCTTCATTTTTGCAGTCCTTTCAGCAAACACCCACTGAAATGAATGATTACACAAAAAGTCAGTTATTCTTCTCTTAAAATAAACTGCCTTTTTAAAAAAGGAATCAACAAAGCAAATTTTCCATGAAAAAAATCATTAAACTATTTTAGTTTAAAAGAATTTATTAACACTGAAGGACTCAAAGAAAGAGAAGAATTAGGGAAGCCATAGTCAGTCAAAAAAAGAAGAAAAACAAGAGAGAGCGAAAGTGATTTCTTCTGAGTGTTTTCCTTAAGCTGAGAAAGTCAAAATGATCATGAAGAAGAAAGAAAAAATTTGGCATCTGCATTAATTGGCATTAAGCACTTAAAACACAAAGCGTCAATAACTGTGCAAGTTTAAATCTTTTAATTTCTCCTTTCTATCCTTCCTCATTGATATTCATGGGGCAGTAACCAATATTTGCAAGCAAAGATAAAAACTAGTATTTACTTTTGCTGGAAAATGCAACTATAACTTGTTATGAATGCATTCAATTTAGCATGAACCACTTTTTGTAAAACTTTCATAATATAACCCAAAACAGAGTTAGACAAACTAGTAGGGTTTTTTTGTTCAGCCACTAAAGAAAAAGGAAAAGAAAATGTAGGCAGTTGAGTTAGAATCAAAAGAGACATTTTATGGGAAAAATATGGAATTTTGGTTTTAGGATCAAGCTACTCTATAATGATTTTTGTCTTCATTTTAAAACCTTTTCTTTTTACAGTGGGCCATTATTAAACACTATCAAAAGTTTATTTTGCAAATGTCAAAAGTAAAAATTCTATTATTTCTACAATGAAATGGTTTTTTCTTCAGAAAATTCAGGAATTAAATGCTTTTTTATATAATACCTGCTTTACTCTTTATTCAACTGAATTTATCTGCAGATGATTCATATTCCCAAACAGTTTCAGTCCCCAAAAAAAAACCTGTTTGTATTATTCACCCAAAACATTTCACACAATTTCAGTAAAAACTAGGAGTTACTTAACCAGTTACTTGTCTGGAGTTCAATTCTGCACCTAAAGACTCAGGATGTATTTTGAAAATGATTGTTTATTTGCTTGGCTTGGCTTCACTTTGCTTTGTTGAGTAAAACCATGCCAAGTTCCAGTAGATCCTGGACTGACTTATATGTTTGGCTAGAATCTCCTGAATGCCTTTGCGATGGGTTTCATGCTGAGAGCTAAAATCTCTCAGCAAGTTAGAACGACTCTACCAGTCAGGTCTACTGGCTCTGAAAGGCCCCAAATGCAGGGCAAGTTCATCCAGAGCTTCCCATAATACAGGCAAAATGGAGATCTAACTCCCCAGATTTCAGGATTCAGAGCTGTGCTACACCCATCACAGGTGGGCTGATGAGAAGTGAGCCCTTATGGCTGCCAGGAGAGTGAGGAAAACAGGGGAATGGATGCCCCCCCTCTGTCCCCAACATTAGCAACTGCTCCAGATACCTCAGAAGAAGTAAACATGAATTTCCAGGCAATGGCAGAGGGAAAGCAGGCATAGAAACGTAAGGATGATCATATATCCGACCAAAGGACCATTTGGTTCAGCATCCTGCCTCCAGCAGTGGCTAGAGAGGCTGGGGAAGCATGCAAATGAAAACAAACATGCAGTAATGTTCCCCTGGCTTCTAGCACTCGATGAGCTCCAAGATTTTCTGGGCCAGAAGTGGCATCTCTTTGTTTTACAGGCTGTAATGGATTCTTCTTCTGTGGATTTATCTAATCCTTTTTGAAGCCATGTAAACTTCTGGCATCCTCAGAATCATGTGTTAATGCCATCAACAATTTAACTACCCTTTCTGCAAGAGAAGCCCTGCTTTTGTTTGTCAAACCTGATAATCCATGCCCCTTATTCATGCTACCTCCCTTGTGTTACTTATGATTTATCAATTTTTATTCCCCCCTCCCTCAAGCACCTCTTTTCCTGCCCAGGATATGAAGTTTATGTAGTTAACCCTCACCTGCAAGCTATTTTGTAACTTTGAGCACCGTGTCACCCTTTTCTAGTTCCGTTTTATCCTTTTTGAGATATAGGGGACAGGACCACATGCAGTCTTCAAGATATGTCCACCTCGCAGACCTATGCATTGCTATATTGATGGTTTCTATTTTGTTTTCTGTCCCTCTCTTAATAATTCCAACTGTCAAGTCCATAGTCAACCCCAGGTGCACCAGTTTACGTCTTCCAACACTGAATTAC
Source organism: Eurypyga helias (assembly GCF_000690775.1). Taxonomy (NCBI): domain Eukaryota; kingdom Metazoa; phylum Chordata; class Aves; order Eurypygiformes; family Eurypygidae; genus Eurypyga; species Eurypyga helias. The sequence continues at coordinate 4,150 of NW_010257364.1, forward strand.
ATCTGCCATTTCATCATTCAGTCAGCACCTTATGATCCCTCCAAAACTACCCTGAATAGCTAGTTCTGTTTAAAAAACCTGTGTCACCTCATCTTGTTGATTCCTTTAACCAGACCTATATGTGTTTGAAAGCACAGAGCTCAGCAACAATCTCTGTGGGTTTCCACTGGTCTATCACTCAGGAAAGCCAACAAGTTCCCCTTCTGGTTTCTTTTCTACCTCCAAACCTGCTATTTACACATGCTAGGATGCTTCGTTTTGTGCCATGCCACTTAACTTCCTTAAGAGCATTTGAAGAAAAACTCCTCAAAATCCTTCTGGAAAACCCTGTAGAAGGTATCAACTGGAGTTTCCCATACAGTGGTGATTGATTCCTTCAAAGAAATCCAAATTTTTAAAGAATAATTCCCTATGTAAACACAACGATTGTGTCCTACTCAGTAAATCATCTGTTAGTGTGTTCATTGGTTCTATTCTTTATTATAACTACTACCAATTTGCTAAATGCAGATGTCAGATTTACTAAGATTTATATATCCTCAACTCCCCCATTGTTGTTTTTTTTTTAAATTGTGTCATTTTCTTTCCATAAGCAAGGGAAAAATTTTAGAAGCCTGTATTTCACATGTAATAGTTCATTCATTTCATAGCTAACTTCCTACATAACTCTGAAGTGGGCTAGCTCCACATGCTCTGGCTGATTTGTTAGCAATTCTAATTTAAAAAGCAAACAAACAAACAATTTCTAACTATTATTATCCATTTTCTTCAGAGACCACTTTTTAACCAACACTTCAGTTCATAATAGACCTTCTGAGATGTCCTGTTTAAAAATACTCTGGAGCAAGAATCCACAGTGAATATGGCTTTAAACAATTCTTGGGCTTTTTTTTTTTCCCCTACTTTTACAGCTGGATCATCTATTGTTCCCTGCACACTGTCTCATGTGTTTCAAAAAGTATTTTTAAACTCTTTAGCAAAATGTGCAAGGATGGTCACCCCACTAATCAAATCAGCTATGGTACTGTCCCATCTGGTTTACTGTCTTAACACAGGAAAAAAAGGATGTATAAGATATTACTTAGAAATAATTATTTCTTTCTAATGATGATTATCATTATGGTAACTTTGACTTCACAGCATTCATTTCCATCGTGTCACAGCTATTTACATACCTGCAGTGGAATATCCAGGGGGCATTTGTGGAGTGCAAACCCAGTGCACTCTCCTCATTACCCTTCTCCTCATCCTGCTTTGGGGAGATTACTGACAATGACTGTCTCTGCTAGTCAGGCAAAAACTCTTTATCTTCTTCACCTTCACCAAAGCATCGGTGAACTCTGAACCACAATCTGGCCCCATTTGTTTTATTTACAAAATATGACAGTTCCGTATAAACATTTCCAGTCTCAAGCAAGCTCAGTTTACGATTTAAAATGGGGTAAAAGTATAGATTAGATACTACTGAACCTCACTTTGAAGTTTCCATATTTAAGTTAAACATTAGTGAAATCAGAATCCTTTGTTTGAAGCAGGGATTGATAAATAAAGCAAAAAGGAATAACAAAAAGCAGATTCAAATATGTGATGTCTACACATATTTCCTTAGATAAGAGTGCTTCCCTCCACTCAGAGCCAAAGGCAATTCCCTCTTCATCAAGGTTTTCACAGGAAAGAAACCTGGCTGTGTGAACAAGAATGATGCACTTCCTAATGTAAACGTTTTGGGGGGTGAGTCCAAGGTGCTCATAGTACCCTTGCCATAGAGAAGCCAGTGACAGGCATTGGCGCTATGTCTGACAGCTACAGCATCTATGTAGCTTAGCCATAGAAATGGCTAATCATGCCTTCCGTCAAAAGCAAGACTAACATATACGGGTGTAGGCAAATGTAGTTGTGAACATGTGGCACATGTGTCTGCGCAACTTCCACTCACAGACAAATGGGTAGTTATTCTGCAAGAGGCTAAGACCTGAGCAGAGGAGGAAGGTGTTTGCAATTGTAGGTCAAAGTCAATCCCAAATTCTGTCATTTATTTTAAGATCTGAGTTTCAGCTAAAAGTCAAGAGCAAAATATTTTTAGCATACAACCTTTCAGTGGGAAATGTGGATCTATCTATCTATAGAATAGTAATTTTTCAGTAATCTTCCTTTTTAATTAAAACCTTGGAAGAAGGTTTGAAATTGTCAAAGCATTTTTTGGCATTTTTTTCAACATATTTTTTAATTTCAAAATCTGAGTTAATTTAGAATTTAAGTATTAAAAAGGAAAAAAAAAAACAACAAAACAAAAGCCTACAAGGTCAATATTGGAAAAAAGCATGGTGAACATATTGCACCATTCCAACCAGCACACTGTGATTACCCACTGAATTATTATTTCTGTTTGAAAAATGCGTTTTGATTTTCCATTCTGCTTTTAAACAGGAAGATGCTTTGAAATAGGGGAAAATTCTTACAGAACAGGCAAATTGATTCTTCTTCTAACTCAAGTTAAACCTTAGTTCAGGATTGTCCATTATCCTGTGGTATCTTTGGTCACAGATTAACACATGATGTAAATCAGAAGACATTTTTGTACTTGCAGCATTTTAAGGGGTAGAAAAACACACAAAAGTGTGTTTTGCTATGTATTCACAGCAATCTGGTATCTAACTTTAAATTGAGGAGCCAAAACCTGACCCTGTTGGACTGGATGGAAATTTTGCTAGAAAGTTCAGTGGGACCTAGAGTTGGCCTCAAATTTCTACATAAAAATAGCGTTCATTTGAGCATTTGCATCAGCCATGCATTTTTTATCAAAGCATCCTACCTCATATTCATCCCACTGCTGCTGCCCCTGCTGTTACCATGCTGCCCCCTTGTTCACACCACGATATTGGTTTCCTCTGAAACTGAGATTTGAGTTCAGGATTTTACTGATAACTTTCAAGGTTCTTCAAGCCTTGACCCCTCTGTTCTTGCATAACCTGGTCCACATTTTTGTTCCCTTTCTTAACCTACATTCAGTTTCTCATTTATCTCTGCTTTCTCATCACTTTTCAACCTGACTGTGTTAAAATACAGTGCTTTGGCACAGCTGACCCCAGTGTGGTGGAACTCAGTTCCTCTTGATATCTACAGATTTGGGAGATAAATTCCCTCCCTCTACCTCTCCAAGATTTCGATGGCCTACCTCATAGGGTACAAAGTGTGGCCAGGCCATGTGATATGGCTTTCATTCCCCCCAGACCTCCTCCCCTCCAAGTTTTTTAAAGTTAAGGGCAGGCTGTGGTAGAGGATCTGAGCTCACAGCAGAATAATTGGAGTCACCTGAGACTCACATAAAGGTCATGTAGGTTAGTGCTTGTGAGGAATCTGTGACAAGGCAGTGGCTGAGAGGGATTTGTGATCCAATATTTCTGCTTAGTGTAATTTATGGGAGAATTTTAAACAAATCATAATATGAACAAACCCCCTTTTGCTGTGTTCCTTATTATAACGTTTATAAGTGTTGTACGTAATATTGGACATGAAAAGTTCCTGTCCTCTTGTTCTCCTGAAGAGTATTTGGAGCTGTTGCTACAGCCTAACTCTGCCACTGAGAGCTTTCTTCCCACATAAATAACCTTGAAGACACCTCAGGTATGTTTAAGAATTCATTCCTCCTTCAATACACAGTCTTTTAAAAGAGCATGCTTTGATTTTGAGAGAAACATGAATTAACTGGGAAAATGTTAGTTTCGACACTGTACTAATTTAGCTTAGAAAAATACCTTTGTTTAACTTATGTAATTTTCTATTTCAGAAACTCTGGGAATAGCAGCACTGCTCACAGTTTCCTCAAACTTTGAGAGGAAAAAATGTCCTTTCAAATTTTTCTTATCTACCATCATTTTTTCATTGCTGTTTCAGGTTAGTTTCATCCTGATTATGAATTTCATGAGCACAACAGCCAGTCACAGCAGCCAGTCATGAGAAGCATAATGCCAGGCCATTACAAAGCTGTTTGTCATTGTAAATCATTGTTTGCATTGCAGCAGATTCTTGGACCAGGACTCCAGTATGCTCAGCACTGAAGAAGGACTGAACAAGATGCCTTTTCTGGAATTCTTTGGTAACTAACTTCATTATTCATTTCTGTTAGGATATAAAAATTAATGAGAGACAAATTCTAAGTACATCTTGAATGTGCTATTATTGCCCTTACCAAAGCACAGAGGTTTTTTGTATTTTTGACCAAACCCCATAGAGACAAGGTTTCAGTCTAGGTCAGGAATGAAGTATATACCTTCTGGGACTAAATTTTCTCTGGGCAGGAAATGGAGACCCTGGTGTGGCTGAAGAACTTGACCAGATTGACTTGGGGTTTTGTAAAAACAAACAAACAAAAGAAGAATATATTTGTGCTCTGACCTTAACTTCCCTTAGAAATAACAGTGTGTTTCTCCTTCTGTCAGCGAACACTTCTCACCTGATGCCAGCTTGTCATCATACAAATCAACTTCAGAAGTCAGGGAGTAGACAGAGGAAACTTTACCTTTTGCATTCAGATTTCTGTTAACTCTGAAATTAATATAAAGCCACCAATAGTAATCTCTTTTTTGCAAAAACAAAATTCAAACCTCTGTTTCAGCAGTTTCTGGAACTCAAGCAAAATAGTGCATTCAAGGGTATGTTTGGAAAATCAGCACTTTTTCATTCTATTTACAGTTCACCTCTCCAGCTGTGCAAGTACCCTGACTTGTGTGTACCATTTCAGGGCAGTCAGACATCCACAGTGATACAACAAAGCCCAAATTCACACTGAACTTTATCAGTCTGTGAAGTCTCACAGGCGCAGGTGATTTGGGCCTTTCAAGGAAGAGTTCCGTTAAGCCCTGCCTTGGCAAGAACAAAGACTTGATAAATGTTTATCATTTCATACCACACTTCCATCCTAAATTGACTGCCGTTTCATCAAAAATAAGTAGGAATCCAAATGGGTGGAATTCAGAATAGTGACTATATCTAAAACGTGGGTTTTTGCTAAAGAGAATGATTCTTCATCAATCCCTCACAGTAGGCCTTTACTTTATAGACACAGTTAAGCACTGCTTCCAAAATTTGCTTTCTGCATACATTACAGACTTCTTCAGAGGTGCAGGCTTATTGGATTTGCTAACCAGAAAATATATGAGTTGTAAACATTCCTCAGCAGCACAGCATCCCACAGCATAAAGAGCAGCTCCAGGAATTTTTTTCCCCACTCTTTTCCAGATCTTCTGATGTGTAACAGATGGTCATTATTATTTCTCATTTTGGTTTCTATTCCTTTTATCTTTACCCAAAGTATTTCACCACCGCATATTTGTACTGTCAAATTGCACCATGGTGGAATTATCCACACTTCTGGAATGTGAGATCATCTCTTCAGTTCTTCTCCCTTCCTACCACTTCCAGATAAATCCTCACTTTTGCTGACATTCCACTTCTGAGAATCATCTTACAAATGCCATACTTTCTCATTCTCTCTAAATCTCAATCTCCATAGTTTAGAATAATTTTCAGTTCTACTGTTGTTTCTTCCTCACTTCTCATTTATAGTAAAACATCTGAATACGAAAATAGATAGAATGCACTACGTCCTTTACCATAGATTTGGTACCCAAAAGCACCTCAGTCTGAACAAAATGTATGATCCCACAGGACTCCCGCTGCGCATGTTACCATCAGGTGTGTCATTGTTTTCATACCTTGTTTTCTTCCTACAGACATAATCCTGCAGTGCTGAAGGTTTTCAGACACACTGTTCAGATTTTAATTTCTCTCTTTATGGGATCATGACACTCTCCTAGGGAAACTATTCTATCGTTCATTTTCATAAGAGCTCTTCAAACAGTAGAAGAAGCCTTTCAATTACTATCATATAGTCTGATACAGATTTTAAAATTAATAGTACCATAGAAAAAACTTAATGAAATCTGAGATCTATTCCTATCTCCTGTAACAAAAGCATCTGCTGGCACTCAATTATTTAAATAGTTGGTCTCCATTTACACTACTCTACTATACTGATGCACAATTTATTGTTGGACTCATTTGTTCAGTCTAGCTATGATTAATTTCACAAATATCATCATTATTCAAACAGATTTTCCAGTGTTGTCGTGCTTTATATTGTAGTCTTATCATAACCGTTAAATAAGCTAATGTATTTCAGCACAAATATTCTCTATCATTTGCAAATACTCTACAAGTCCATTCATTCTGAGCAATAAAGCAAGAAACATTTTCTTCAGATCTTATATTCTTCTGAAAATAAACAACTTTATCGAAATTCTTCTTATGGTTTGTGTTTGCGGGAAGAGGTTAAAGAAATGACAATTCATTTTGGAAAATATATTTATTCAGAATGTTTTACCCCACTTCTGGTTCCAAGAGCTATGCCTTCCATGTGCTTGAAAACATTTCTATATTGGCAACATGAGTGTGAGTTTTAATTTGAACAAAACAGGTATTATAGAAGAAGCCGCATATGAAAGCAGTAAGAAGCCTTTGAGGTTCAAGAGGCCTTTATTATCTTCCTAAGGGGCCTGTTTAGCTCTGGCACGAAAAGCAATTTATACACACCTAGTCTTCTTCATTTTCATAGGAATAATAATTATTTCTTCCTGTTACAGTTTTCCTTCTTTTGCTGCTTTCCACTTACTGTAGTTTAACCTCTTTGTAATATACAGTTACAAAACATTGCTTGCAACATTAATTTCAAAGATATACCTCAACCTTCTTTGAAGGTGGCTTTAGTTCAGTATATGCAGTATTTCTCCTGCATTAAAATTCTTTTCCAAATTTAGTTAGCTATTTTTATCAAAGATGAGTGGAATTGCTGACAGTATAAGAAGCAGAAAAGACAGGGTCTCACAAATGTAAAAAGGAACAGATCAGAGATGACAGACTGAATTGTGGGTTATTGTAAGTTGTATACACTCCTGCTAGAAGTTATCTCTGTATCTAATATGCACCGGGACATCCTTGCTACTCTATCTTTACTCATGCAGTCCTAACGTCAATCTAGCTAGCACGATAAAGGGCCAAGGTGGCACACATAAATGGTCTTATATCAAAGAAGTGATGTGAAACTTAGATTAAGAAAAACCTACACTTCTGTCAGAGATGGATAGACTTATTTGTGTATATGATTCATTTCTTTGTTGAAGCTGGGAAACTGAGAGCAGAAAGTAGTGAGTGGCAATTCCTACACTGAACGACCTCCTAATCAATTGATACAGGGCCATGTAACTACAGGAAAGGAGAAAATAATTTTTTCATAGTTGTCAGCTTCTTTGCTCAGCTGGGGTTTGCAAAAGGAGTTGGGCATTTTCTCTCTCTTATATACAATGCTTGTGTAACTTAAAATTCTCTCATTACTTTGATACTGATTGAAGCAGAATACTATCTACTTTCCTTTTCTTCTAAAAAGCTGGTTTAGATCTGCTGTACAGAAAGCAAACCATAAAAATGTGGTTTTGTCAGTTTTATGCAAGTAGACAGGACTTAAAGACATGTGGGGTTAAAGGTGGAAACACTTTCAATTCATCATCCAGCTGTAGTTCTCAAGTGTTTGGCTGTTCGATTTTGTAAGCACAAGACAGCAATTATATGTGGAAACTGAGAAATTAGAACTCTGAATAAGCCCGATTATTTGTATAAAGGCACAATCTCAAAGGAAAAAAAAAAAAAACCCCACAACCAAATAATCCAGATTCAAGGTGTGTAAGGGGACATACAAGGACTGAAATACAGTTTGAAAGAGTACCTGACAAAGATAGAACCTGTTACATTTTTGCTGACCAGAATCCCTATACATGTATGTGGGAGGCAGCGTGGTTCTAAAAAATGTCCTTAAAATAGATCAGCATTTTTCCATAACTTTACGAGCAGCTGACTTCGTTTGTTTGAATATATTATCCAGCTCCATAGTCATATGAAGCAAGTGAAAAGCACCTCAGTTAACATTCCACAAATATATATAATGGGTATTTAAACTGTGAAAAGTGTGTTCATTGCAAACAAAGCCTAGATTTTAGTAAATGTAAAATCATAATTTTGATATGGGGTTTGATTTTCAGAAGGACAACCATATTTTTTGTACTTCTAAGAAACTGCTGCAATTTTCCAAGGAAAAATTTGCACAAGCCTGTTATTCTAGAACTGATCCTTCTTCCAAAAACTAAAAGTGAAAGAGGGATTCACATATTAATCCAGAGTTTGAAACCATTCTTTTTTATTTCCATTTCTTCTTTCAGAGTCAGCTTTCTTACTCTCCCCTTGATCCATAGGTGAATCTCACTTCAGAAGTTTGCCCTCTCCTCAGTTATTATGAATGACCACCACCACAAATGAATGATCTACAGGTTACAGCTCATGCAGATTTTAAGCCAATAGCCCTGCTAACCTGGGAATCTCTGTATCCCCAGTTCATCAAAGCCTCAATTCTGCTCAGAAAAAAATTCAGTGAATTCAAGACAAGACCTTACACGTTCATCCAGCAATGTTTGCTGAAACCTGATGAGCTCTTTATAAAGAGAAATAGACAGATATTTATAAGCTAATTCTTTCTCTTTTAATCTTCAAAACAAAACCTATGGCCATGTGGAACTCAGGACTATGGCAATCCTTTCAATAGGACCTGCAAAACCCCAAGTATTTTGATTCATTTTACTTAACTAAAGGACTTTTTTTTGGATCACAGAATTTTCTGTGGGTTAAGAATTTTAAAATCTGACTCACACTTTCTGGAAGGTTAACTTATGCATGAAACATGCAAACTATGCTTGCAGTGATTAGAAGCCAGTGTCCATATTGTGTCTCACACACTGCCTGTGCAATCCAGGAGTCACAGATTTTACTCCCTGCTTTCTTTTTCATTGTGAATACTACCCTCTTGAAAAAGAAATTATAAAACAAGATGCTATAGTGATTTGGGGACAGGATAGTGAATTAAGCAGAATTAAGCAATACTCACCTGTAGTACTGTGTCCAGCTCTGGGGCTCTCAACATCAGGAACACGTGGACCTGTTGGAGTGAGTCCACAGGAGGCCACGAAGATGCTCAGAGGGCTGGAGCACCTCTCCTACGGGGACAGGCTGAGATAGTTGGGCTTGTTCAGCCTGGAGAAGAGAAAGCTCTAGGGAGACCTTATTGCACCTTCCAGTACCTGAAGGGGCCTATAAGGAAGCTGTGGGGGGACTTTTAACAAGAGCTTGTAGTGACAGGACAAGGGGTAACGGGTTTAAATTGAAAGTGGGGAGGTTTAGATTGGACATCAGGAAGAAGTTCTTCACAGAGAGGGTGGTGAGGCACTGGAACAGGTTGCCCAGAGAAGCTGTGGATGCCCCATCCCTGGATGTCTTCAAGGCCAGGCTGGATGTGGCTTTGAGCAACCTGGTCTAGTGGAGGGTGTCCCTGCCAATGGCAGGGGGGTTGGAACTTGATGATTGTTAAAGTCCCTTCCAACCCAAAATATTCTATGATTCTATAATAAATTGATACATTAAATCTATTTACCAAATGTCTGTGCACAGCTGACTAGGGAGAGCTGGGATTGCCAGGAATAACAAGAGCACAGGACCTCTGGGTTTAAAAGTTATTATTTGTTAACACAAATGGTAGCTGACAGAAGAGCACATGTGAGTGACTTGGGGATCTATGAAGGGAGACTACACTATGTCTCTGAAAATTTGACATCGAATTTGCAATACTTCTTATACTATCTGAAATGTGTTATAATTGTTTCATTGTAAGTAGATACATGTAATATTAAGTGCGTCTGGTAGTTTAGATATTTTTATCTTTCAGAGCTACCCGTTCAGGTCAAAGCCAATGCTGTGGATCCTTCAGCTGTACTGGAAATCTCCAGTGAATAATCTCTCCTCATTACATACAGTTGAACTTTCACTAACATCAGTACTGGTTTGGTCCATAGAATATAAACACAGATCTGTAATGCAGCTCATGAAACACTATTCTTCTTCCTGTATTAAACCTCAGCTCTTTCATTGATTCTTTTGCTACCCACCCTCCTCAAGGATAAGACTAAATTGCCCGCAGACTTCATTATAAAATTGTAAATTGAGGGCCAAAAAAATCAATGAGGGAGAACTCTAGGGATTAATATATCACTAACAAACAAACTTTCCCGATTTCCCAACGTGTTATTTGCTCATTTTGTAAGGGAAACAGAAAAATAGCTTTAAAATATAAAAGTAAAATATAGTTCTTTATTTCTGGTGAAGATAATCCACAAATTTAAATCATTAAGATATAATTATACTCTGAACATTGGAAGGATTTGCAGTAAAAATATCAGGTTGAGATTAAGTCAATGAAATTAATTACTTGTGACCCTCAAGGAGCAAAAGGGTTGAAAAATGCTACAAAATTGAAAGGTACCATGAGCAACGGGACTTGGGGAATTAATTTTAATTCACCACAGCCAAGTTCAAATACAAGCTGTTCTTTGTTACTCAACCTGAAGTATTATTTTTCATACAGACACTCACATCTGACCAAGACATAATCATATACTGCAGAGTTTTCTTTATCTGATTATAGAAGTTTCCTGTTTTAGCTATATATTAACAATGAACTGCATATGGATGGGGTGCTGTCACAAAATGGACTATATTCTGCTCACCTAACCACATCTATCAGTGTATTAAGTGCCTCAAGGCTGGGCCTTGAGCAACGGGTAGTAAAGTTGGCCTTAAGTCACTACTCTTTTCCCTTCAC
>NW_010257364.1:14933-18636 GCF_000690775.1 Eurypyga helias
TAACAGACATTTTATATTGTGAATTCTTTGCTTTTCCAGCAGAGCAGACAGCTCTCCTGCAATTGTCTAAGAGAAGGTTATGAATTGCAAAAACCCTTTCTCTCATCTGTGTTTAATGATTGACTGTGCCGTTTAAAATAGTACTTCTCAACCCCCAAGGTCTGTTCTACCCATGAGAAACTACAAACAGCAAATGCAGCCATCCTCCCTCCAAGGATCCACATGCTATGAGGATGGGCAGAGGTTTCTTAGTAGAAAGAAAACAGGTGGGAATTTAAAGGGTTGAGGACATAGGAAAGGTTGTGTAAAGGACACATGATGAACCACCTAAGAAGTAATTTGTAATTCAAATAGAACATGTTTTTGCTTTTGAATATGAAGTAACCTGATCCATCTGCTCTGAAAATCAAGATGTTTCTGCGCACCATGGGACTGTGCACTATGGCTGAATTTTAATTTGGCTGCAGAAATTTAGGTTCTTCCTCTAGCTCTGAGAAAATGAAAACCAATTAATGAAGTCTCTTGATGCATCAGCGTAGTATATCGGATACCTGATTTTACAGCTATGAAAGTGGGGACAGCTGTATTTGAAGACCTCAGAGTAATGGAGAGAATTGCTTAATACATGATGTAAAGTAACACTTCCAAGTGAAACCAACCAAAGTTCAAAGATCTTTTTCAAGGTGTGTTTGGAAAAAAATACCAACTCAGGAGCTATTTATGTTACCAGAAACAGAGAAGTAGGGGGTACATGAAAAAGTATATATGCAATCACCCATTCATAAGCAAAATCACAGATCACATCCAGTATCCTCAGTGAAAAAGTTTCAGTGAGAACATAATCTATGATAGCATAGCCCCATGTTATTTGTCTGACATGGCTTTTTTTCCAGAATATTTGCAAGAATTAGCTGAAACCTTTGTTTATTTATAATATTTCCACTGAAGCAAGTTTAAATAGACAGATTTTTTTTTTTAAAGATTTCCAGAAACATATAGCAGCCATCTGCAGGCAAGTTTATTCATTTATAAATGAAAATACATTTATGAATTTATGTCCAACATAAATAAAGAGTTGTTAGGCAATTAAGCTGGAAAATGTGCATTTTTCAGACAGAAAATAAACATTTTTTTCTAGTCAGTTGATGTACAGGTACCATGATTTAATATTTGAAAACATAACTTTCTACGCACAATGTTGAGACTGAATTTCTGCTTGAAAAACCGGATGTGTGTGTTCTTAACTATATGGATTTTTTTCTTCTTCTCAATATGGAATGTGCTAGTCTTCTACATGATTTGAAAGGTAACCTACATTCATGTCTTACTCTTATTCTTACCCCCTGTACAAGACATTCTTAATGAGTTGTACCCTGCCATCCTTGTTCAGGCAAATGGACATTTCAAATCAAAAAGAATTTTGTTTGACATACCTTGAGGAAGGACTTGGGGAGTAATCATAATTCCTTGAATGGATTTTTTATCACCTGGAGAAGTAGGTGGAAATTGAACTTTATTTTAGCCTGGCAATTCTCAGATGGAGAGCATTGAAGACTACTATAGTTTAGCTTCAGTCACTTTACAGTAAAGATAGGGTTTTCTTTCTGGGCCCTTGTTTTCAACACTTTCCTCAGCTATTACCTTTGGCGTGAAATATTTTGCCTTTGTTTCTATCTCCACTGATGTTTCCCATCTTTTATACTCTTCATGTTCAAAGAATATCCAGCTATTCCTTTCGATATACAAGACCTAAAATAGTGTGAAGATATTTATTTAGCTGAGGATCTGTTAAGATATCTTTGGAATAGGTTATGCAGAAACTATTTGGCTTCAAAATATCAGATGTAGCATCTGTGCAGCTCTCTGTGAGGAAAATGATATTTTTTTTTGTGATAGAAAAATTGTGAAAGAAAAGAATAAGATAGTTACAAGCCATATTACTTTCTAAGGTATATAAGGTCTTGGGCCAGCAGCTAGTCAGAAGAAGACTTTCCACGTCTATGTGACAGTCCACTAGCATTATTAATAGGAAAGTGCATTGATGCATCTACAACCATTACTCTTACAATTACACAGGCTCATGTACTCTTCTGGGAATATAAAATGATTGACTAATGAGGAATGTGACAAAGGATGTTAATTCTGTAGTCCATCTGGACTAAAACTGCATTTCTTATCCACAGGAAAAATGGTATGTAACATGTATGCTGAGCTTCCTAAGCAAAGGAAAGATAATACAGTTCTTATGAGTATGATTTTCTTTTAAATAATACCTATAGATTGCTGCTGTGCTCAAAGCCACTAAAGCTTAAAAGAATAAATTCATTAAAATTTTTTCTAACAGTAGAATTTAGGTGTGGTTCCCCAACCTGCTCATGGAATAAAAATGTGTTTGGAACGAGTTAGCTAATGGTTTCTGAACTCTGCTGTACCACTCCCTAAAATCTATAATAGCATTAGCAGTTAGTCCACATTATTCCACACTCCATAGTATTAACTTCCACCCACACTAATATTTATATCATCTGTGGTATTTACCTAGCTTTACTTTACAGTTTGTTTTAGAGAAAGAATTGGATGCAGGGGCATAGATCCATTAGTGTCTGTTACATACAATGATCTCGATGTAACCTCTGGCTATCCAAGTCCCTACACTGCTGAGTGCCAGAATTCAGGAAGGTAAATCAGAATAAACACATTGCTACTCTTGCCCAGTATCTCACATGTTTACCCTAAGTAGTCAAAATTGCCCACCATCACAAGTCTGTGCTAGCTGGGTCTGGTTTTATGTGGCACAGACATTTTTATATTCCTAACGTTGTCTGCATTTCACAGCACTCATCACAGCCTCGGTTAAGGGTCAGGACCTGCTGTGCTAGATATTGTACAAACATAGAATAAAGTTCCTGTCCCAAAGGATTAAGTATGGCAAAATATGGAACAGACACACTTTGACAGAAAGAGAAGGGCATGGTGACACCAGAACAGTAAGAGGCTATTTGTTCACTAGATAGTGAATGAAATGAGCAAATCTATTTCAAGTGTTTTAACTTCTGCTCTCCATTCCCTGCAACATATTCAGACACATGCAAAGTAATGATGTTGCAATTGATATGCACTGTAGATTGAATCTGCACCTCTTGCCTCTGGTTAAGAAATTCTCTGCCCCATGGAAACCATAAGCTATGTATGTCTATTTGGAAAAGAATGGCAATTTCTGTAACAATAGGTGGAATCCAAACCTCTGTTCTAAATCACACACAGCTTCGACACAAAGGCTTCCTGCTATAGAAATACCCAGAGAGGCCTAAGGGTGTCCGCACACAGTCCTGCTGCCTCAGAGATCTGCAAATAAAGATGATGGAAGCAACACTCCAACCAGAGGCTGAAAAGACTGTCCTACCTGTAAATTATGGTAGTACATCCCAAACTCCAGTCCTTAGTTCATCCTCAAAAAAACAGTTTACTCCATCTCTATGTAAGCATTAAACTCTCTCACATACATATAGCTCTTCTTTCCCCTTAAATTATGTTCCTTATGACAAGCAGGGTGAATTTTAATGTCTAAAGACTTTTGTGGGAGGTCAGAAACATTATTGTATGCAGAAAAGTCAGTTTTTAGCTGTACAATGTCTATGTAAGGTCTTGAATATCTAGTCCTCAAGCACATAAATCCTCACCAGGTGTGCTGGATTCAGCCAGG
>NW_010257365.1:0-22027 GCF_000690775.1 Eurypyga helias
CCTGACTGAACCCAGCACAGAGTGTCTTCATCTTTGTCAAAATACTTTAGGGAAACTCTTTGAGCTTCCAATTTTGTCGTGCGTTGTGCGCCTCATTTACTGCTCTTGGCTATGTCTGTCAGAGCTAAGAGGAAGGGTAGCTGTGACTTTCTGAGGGCTCGGGAGGAGGAAATGCCAGCCTGAATGTTCTTAAACGTGACAAGGCTGGTTTTGTGTCAGCACGTGGACGTAGAGCACAACATGAAGAATGCAGTGAATAACCAAAAGGACTGACGCCAGTACTGCTGCTGCCCAGCACGATTTTAGTCTCAGGACTGAAGGACCTTGCTTGGGCCTCGCATGACAAAACAGCTTCTGGGTTGGGGTTGGGGTTTTTTTCCAAATCTGCAGGTTTACAGCGAGAGCACGATTAGCCCAGTTTTAGAAAAGGTTAGTTTGCAGAAGATAGTGTTGAGATCGAATGTAAAATGCAGATATCTGCAGCCAAAAGGAATCTGTTGCTTGTAAGAACATTTCAGAGTAAATCTTCCCTCCTTCCGCAGCTTGCACGTACAAAAGCCAGGAGTGCCGTTTGACCATCCATTATGAAAATGGATTCTCTCTTACGACTGAACCGCAAGATGGTGCCTTCTCCAAGACAATTGCACAATATCCCTATGAAAAACTGAAAATGTCCTCAGATGATGGGATAAGGATGCTTTATTTAGACTTCGGAGGAAAGGACGGAGAAATGGTAAGTACTGCGTTTAGCAGAGGGATGCACGTTTCCATCTCGGGTGCTCTGCAGGCTGTGGGGGTGGAGAAGCACTAGGAACAGTTGGCCAGCACCGGTTCCAACACCAGCATTTAGATGGTGTGTTTTCTGGTAGAGCATGATGATCTGGCTTTAGGACAAGATAAGCTAAAAAGAGAGAGAAAACGGTAAAACCATGTAAAGAGGGATGAAAGATTTCTTATATTTAAGAACAAACTGTTCTATAGTTTGGCCCGGCTGGATGAGGCTTTGAGCAACCTGGTCTAGTGGAAGGTGTCCCTGCCCATGGCAGGGGGGTTGGAACTAGATGGTCTTTAAGGTCCCTTCCAACCGAAACCATTCTGTGATTCTATATAGTCTATATATATAGATTCTATGATTCTATGATAGTCAGATTTTAGAATTTTTATATATATCAATTTCACTTTTTAAATGTTTGCGGGTGAAAGAACTTAAGAATGAGGATTAGGTCCAACGTACACACAGGATATTTATGTTATGACAATACACTGTTAGATATTTGTGAACATCTAGTTGCTGAAAAAAATTGAAGACTACGGATATAGTGCAAACAGTCTGTTAAGCCTCTAAGTTAGCTGTCACAGTGCCTAAAAATAAGGTACTTATTCCTGCGAGCAGCTTAGATACCATAACTTATGCATGTAAACATGGTCTTTCCTGCCAATTTTTTCCAGCAGTTCTTGAGCACA
Organism: Eurypyga helias; assembly: GCF_000690775.1. Lineage (NCBI taxonomy): Eukaryota > Metazoa > Chordata > Aves > Eurypygiformes > Eurypygidae > Eurypyga > Eurypyga helias. Next base: position 1,465 of record NW_010257365.1, read on the forward strand.
TAGAATCACAGAATGGATTGGGTTGGAAGGGACCTTAAAGATCATCTAGTTCCAACCCCCTGCCATGGGCAGGGACACCTTCCACTAGACCAGGTTGCTCCAAGCCTCATCCAGCCTGGCCTTGAACACTTCCAGGGATGGGGCATCCACAGCTTCTCTGGGCACCCTGTTCCAGTGCCTCACCACCCTCTCTGTGAAGAACTTCTTCCTGATATCTAATCTAACCCTCCCCACTTTCAGTTTAAACCCGTTCCCCCTTGTCCTGTCACTACAGGCCCTTGTAAAAAGTCCCCCCCAGCTTCCTTGTAGCCCCTTCAGGTACTGGAAGGCTGCAATAAGGTCTCCCCGGAGCCTTCTCTTCTCCAGGCTGAACAAGCCCAATTCTCTCAGCCTTTCATCATTTCACATTGGGTGCTTAATTCTTCACATCACGTTTATATACTCTGTGAGCTGCTTATTGTCAGACTTTCAGAAGGGAACTTGTCACTAGATCTCAGTAAAGTGGGTGTGTGACTGGTGGAAAGGCAAATCTGGTTTGTTTTGATGTCACCGTTGTGTTGAACCTGCTGTCCCTGCTGACAAGTCTGTAGCGCTTAGCAAGCGTGCGGCGACATCATCAGAAGTGTGAGGGAAAATGAATCTGGGTTCAGTCTCGCTGCCGTCTGCGTGAACAGAAAAGCGGCCGTGCAGCGTCGGCTGCTGGCGCAGTGGCCTGGCTTCAGCTGACCAGCAGCAGATGCAGCGCCTGCTGGCCACAGCAGTCCTGCCAGCATCCCTGGTCAGAAACTGGGCCTGAAAAAATGGAAAGGTCGAACCTCTTGGAAAACAACTTGCAGCATCTGACTCTGTTTTCTGCTGCTTTACCCAGGTGGATGCAAGCCCAGAGGCACCAGGATCTCAACTGCTCTTAAGCTGCTTATTACTTACTTTTAGTAACAAATTTTTGCAGCAGTATACAAAGGAAAGACAGTATGTTGTAATAAAGCATTGTTATTAATACAAGTCTGTTGAAAATACCAGGCAACAGTTAATCAAATACCCTACAAATGATTGCTTATTCAAGCTGTAATCTAATCAATCTGAACTTGCTATCTTTCTGTACTTTCAGCAACTGGACCTTCATTCCTGTCCAAAACCAATTGTGTTCATCGTTCATTCCTTCCTGTCGGCAAAGATTACACGGCTTGGCTTGGTGGCATAAGTGGGACACGTCTGTTCTTCCAAGAAAGACAGGGTGACTGGGCGAACCTGAAGTACAGTCAACAGCAGCAACCCGAACCAGCAGCCTGGGGTTTGGTACTGGGCCTTGGGCGTTTCTGCAGTCTTCCAAGGCCCAGCTTTCATTTTGATCAGCTGAAGAGGTGGCATGACAAGGAAAATGTTGGATTTCGTTGTAAATAATGGGATTTTAAAATCCTGTATCAGACAGTAAAAGCGAGTAGTACCATATGTGTAAATGTTTCGGAATCATAACTTGTGCCTCTTTCAATGTACCTGTTTATATAGAATAAGTAAAGGGCTAAGCAGACAAGAGCGAGTGTTGGTCGTGATGGAAGCTCAAGGTTGGTTGAGTAGAAGTTCTCCAAACAAGATTGTCCCACCACCGAAAAGTCAAGTATTTTTTCTGTGCCAACCTGTGCACCACTTTCAGCAGATTCTTCTGCCGGGGCACCGCCAGAACCTGTTCTTGGAACGCCCAGTAGAGCAAGCAGGTTCGCACCTTTGCGTCGGGTGCCCTAGAGCAGCACAGCCGTGCTCAGTGGGCAGCTGGAGGGTCCCTGCCGAGGGGCACCGTCAAACGCAAAGCCGTCTTGTGTGCGTTCCTAGCGACCGACCCAAGACGAGACTTGCTGCAGCAGCATATTGAGAGCCGGCTGTCAGCGGGGCAGAGGTGGGAGAATCCTTTGTTAATGAACTCGCAGGATGTGGTTCTGTAGTGACTTCCCAAAGTGGCTTAATGAGTTTCAGCTACCCGGGACCGCTGGCTCAGGTAACAGGTACCTGAACCCAGGTTGAAGCATGACCTAAGCTTCTGCCAGCACGTTTCCATGGCAGAGTTTTCCAACAGAAAGCCGTGGTGAGCTCCTACCCCTTCTGCGTCACCCCCTCAGCTCTGCTGAGGCTGATCAAAGAACAAGTGAGAGGCAGGAGAAAGACTTGGGTTTTTGAGTTGTCTAGATTAGGTCAGAAAAGTTGTTCAAGCGGTGCCACAACAGCAGGGAAACGCAGTGGGGCAGGAAATGTGAGCTGCACCGCCAGAAAAGCCTTAATACGGAAGGAACTGCCCCTACAGGCAGGACTTGGCAAATCCAGATCTATCCCTTGCTGGTGAAAACTAAGACCCTCGTAAAACCTTTGTACCCGTAACTTACGAGTTCCTGTTTTGCACCGCAGCTCAGTGTTTTAAGTCAAAACATGCAAATCGCTGAGTCTCGCCCTTGCTCACCTTTGCGTGGAGCAGAAAGCGGGCAGGAACGCTGACCTTCCTTGGCAGAGATCGCACGCGCAGCTTGCGCCCGGCGCTGAAAACTTGGCTTAACGTGCTGGGGTGGGAAGAGCAAGAAGCAGAACAGGGATGGCATTTATGTGGCTCCTATTTTGTAAGCAGAACTGCTTCATACGAGGGTGGGTTTTTTGTTTGCTTTTAGAGTTTTGCCCTAAATTCACACTTTGAAGGACAGGAACCGTACAGGCAGCGATAAATCTGAAGTTTGTAGGAGTTTGCTTGTCATGCTACACCACTTGTATTCTTGAGAAAGCACAAATGTATCAACTTAATGTGAATTGACTGGCAAATAGGAACATTAAACCCACAGTTTGGTTCCGTGTTGGTTTTAAGTCCTGAGAGCTCAGCACGAGCCATGCTGTTTATTCACAGGATAGGGATTAGTTTGTGGTAGTTCCCATAGGTTTTCATCTTAATCATCAAAACTAATTAAAAGCTGAAGATGATGGGCTGAATTTACAAATACAGACAATGATCACTGAAGAACAACAGTTGGAAGAGCAGCCCCGCTCCCAGCACCTCCCGCCAGTCAAAAGCAAGACCGGGAGGGGATTCGCCTACCTATGGACTTTGCTTTTGTCACGGTACTCGCACTTAAAAATCGATTCCTTGTGGAAATGCACAAGGCAGGAGGTAACAGGTTACATAAATTGCCAGTGATTTCCAAGTGGACATCTCTCCTTCAGTGACCACTGCCGCTCGTGTAACTTTGGGGCGGTTATTTGGGTCTCCTTCGGCCGGGAAGCTTCTTGAACGCCTTCAGAGAAGCTGAGCGCCGTCGGTACGCCGGGGGACCAGGTCTTTGAGTGCAAACTCCCGACACGTCCTCAAGTGAAACGTTGGCGAAACGCGATTCGGGACGCTTCCTGCTGCTCCAGGGTATTAACTTCAACATTTGGATGCAGGCTCCTATGAAAGTTGCAGAGGTTAAAGCGAAACCGTGCGTACTGTGGGGTAGGTTAAATACACGTGTAAACTGTACTCCACTGTTTCCTTCTTCCTTCAACACTTGCAAATCACTGGAATGTTACACTTCACAGCGTGTATGCGCATTGTAAATACTACAAACTCCTGTGTTAGCACCCACAGTTAAATGACACGGTGTGTAATCCAGGGTGCTCAGTACCGTATGAAGTGAATAACTAAACAGTTTGCAAAGAAAATTCATGAGATATATATATTTATAGAAAAAAAATAGTGCTAATTACAGATGCTGTTTCTTCATTTTCAGATTTTGGACTGATTCATATTTGGATGGGATAGACAAATGAAATATGGACCTACTCCACATTTATAAGAGTATAGTGAATATTTATATTTTAGAGGAAAAGAATATATTTAATAAAGTCATTTATTGGATTTCTGTGAGGTGAGCTTCCTTCGTACCCCGACAAGCTGTTTGGAAGGCCGTCCTTTGGCTTTGGGCTGGGGAAACTACACCTGAAACCTCTGTCGTTCTGGGAGAATTTGGTTGCTTGAGGGAACGATTCATCGAAAAGTGAACGTGTTTTAAAAACTTGTAATCAACCACCCAACCAACCGCGTTCACGACCTGCCAGTGGCGTGCCGGTGCCACTGCTGGCTTACCACGTAAGCTCGGCGTTTCGTGTGACAGCGGCGCCATTGACGACGGGCGGAAAGCAGACTTGGCCGGCGGGATTTTTTGGCTGCTGGCATTTGCTGGAAGGCCACGAGGATGTTCTTTCTGGGCAAGGGCATTCGGCCTCATCTGCTGAAGTTGTACTGCTTCCTCTGCTGCTTGTATCTAACTGGGCAGGTAGCAGAAGTTTTTTTACACACACACACACGCACACACACACACACACAGACATATATATAAAAAAAACAAAGAACAGACACTTCTGCTCAAGCTTCCACAGTCAAGGAGTGAGGCCAGTATGTGCCTGCCTCAGCTCTCATGAATGGTTATGGAAAAAAAGGCTGGTTTTCTTCCCCTCTGCTTTAATCCTTAACTTCGTGGCCCGAAGAGAAAAGCTAACTGCAGGATTTTACGGCTGTTCTTTCAGTCCTACCCGAGGTACGGCAGAGCAGCCTCATGGAAACGCAACCGTCGGGTCAGGAAGTTTGCGTAGCAGCTTCACCGCCAGAAAGGCTTGGATACATAGCGGAACGTACACGTTACCGGAAAAACGGCGTGTAGGGTGTTTGTTAACACAGAATTTAAAACAAAGCTGACCTGGTTGTGTTCAGGGAAGCATACAGGTGTTTGAAGAGTCCTGCTCTCGAAGTGGAACCAGCATTCCTCTGAAGGCACTATAAATCAGAACCTTACACACTACCGAGTAGATCGTGACCATGAACATCATCAGAATTGATCTTTGCCAAATAACGAGCGTTTCCTCTTTCTGTGGAAGGTTAAGTATTCCTTCTTCCCACAGGACACGGAGCACGGTCCATCCAGCTCTTCCCAGCGGGAAGTACAGCTGATTTGAAGTAGTGGCGTATCTGATTTCCATCTGCAAAGAGACTCCTCAGTGTCCACCTACCATGCTTAGAAGTTAATTGGAGCTTCTTGGGTTTCAGTGGGAACAGCATCAAAGCCTGAACAAGCACACTCCAGATCATTACACTGTCCCTGATTTGTACATTTATCTTATTTTTCAAGAGTCAAACTGGCACGTTTACAACCAGCTGTTTACTGGGGCTATTTACTACATCTATGAACACTTACTGCAGTATATAGTGTAGATCTATTACTGTATGTATATCCCATATACACAATTCTCAAGTGACTCCATAGGGATAGTGTCTAAAAAGGAATCTTATGAATTCAGGGGCGACTTCATGATTTTCAAGAGCAGATTCTAATAATATACTAGCCCATATCCAAGAAACTTTCAGCCTCCTCAGTGAAAGAGAACCCCAAGATTAACCAGGGCAAAGGCTTAATTTAAAAGCACGAGGGGAAAACCATTAAATATGTAAGTAACAACACAACATTCATGAACACATCAGCTACTTTTGCCACACAGGATTAGCTTTTCAGTACGTTTCCTTCATCAGAAGGTAGAAGGTAGAAGCTGCTTGTGTAAGTAATTACATACATTAGAAACCAACTCTCAGGGGAGAACTGGAGAGTCTGGGAATTTGGAAAAACATTTGTACCCAAGTGAAGTTCTGTGGTAGCCCAGGGATATTCATCGTGCAGCTCCTGTGATATCAGAAGGAACCATGTCACCAAGTCGTCGCAACCACGTCGGTGTTGTCTTACCCCAACCACCTGTGAGCACATAACGCAGATCATGGGTAGGCCACAGGTGTATCTTGGTGAATATGACTTACATCCCGACTCACAAAAACAGGAAAGTGAGCCCCCTGCACCTCCTGGAGTGAGGTGTGCACAGGGCAGACCGGATCTGGGGGTCACCAGCCACAATCAATGGAATTTCGGAGGCAAAGGCTGCTGCTCCGTTATGTATCAGTTACAACAGGTTCACCGAGCTGTGGGCACTCGTAGTGCGAGGTTTTGGAACTACAACAGACCTAAGATAACTCAGTTTAGCAATCTTACAGTAGACCAGGTGAAATTATTTTGCATGTTTTTGGTAGGTTAAGAGCACGCAGAAGGACAGTTATGACAGCTCAAATGGGGCACAGTGCTATTAAGCCATGATGATCATAGAATTACAGAATGGTTTGGGTTGGAAGGGACCTTAAAGACCATCTAGTTCCAACCCCCCTGCCATGGGCAGGGACACCTTCCCCTAGACCAGTCTAGTTGTTGGTTTATGTGATGACTAGGAAATCCTTACACTGAAAGCTGTAAAAACTCTCGGGTTTGGTAGGAAGTCCTCCTCTCACCAGAATCCTAACCGGAATAATTACACTAGTCTGAGTCAGGTACATGCCTGTGAGTTTAGTATTTTACTGTGTTTGCAACGTGGGTAGGAATTCTTCTTTCCAAAACATTTCACCCTAGCATGCCGCTCTCTCACAGCGCTCACACACACCATCACTGCTACCGCTTTGATTTTCTCCTCCCCAGTGAAAAGAAACCTCCAAACTCCGTTATGAACCGATTCCAAGGAGTGTCAGGAGTACGGATGAACTACACCGGGAATTCAGCCTGTAAAATGATGATCCTTTCTTTAATGGGACCTCGCATCAAGTTTCAGAAGACATGCTTCCCCCGCCCCCTGTACGGTACACCAGAGGTAGCTGTGACTGGAATGCAGATGAGATTCGCTGTCATTTGCAGAGGTGGAACTGGTTGTAATTATTTTATAAAGTGGCAATGTTTGACGCGGTAAACAGCTGTTTACACAGCAGCGCACAGCAATAAACAGACTAGAGATCTCCAGGCAAAAATCATAGACTCATAGACTGGTTTGGGTTGGAAGGGACCTTAAAGACCATCTAGTTCCAACCCCCCTGCCATGGGCAGGGACACCTTCCACTAGACCAGGTTGCTCAAAGCCTCATCCAGCCTGGCCTTGAAGACATGCCCATCGTAGAAGGCCACCATGTTGGTCAGGCATGATCTGCCCTTGGTGAAGCCATGCTGACTGTCACCAATCACCTCCTCATTCTCCATGTGCCTCAGCATGGTTTCCAGGAGGAAAACAAAGGTATAACAAAGGTAAAACAAAGTAGTTCTGTTATTAAAACTAAATCTGGTGGGGTTTTATTCACATAAAAACCAAATATACTGGTTGCAAAACATACAAAGTTTTATCAAACCAAGTCAAGGTATATTCCTTTTAACAATGAAACATAATAAATACGTATATAAAATAAAACCTTTTTCATCTGATTATTTTTAAAAAATTAAAAAACTTTCAGTATTAAAAGTTTCAAGACATGCCACTGTGCCTGAAAATGGAGTCTCTGTAATTACATTGACCAGAGGCCTTCCGGTGTGTAGGCACATGTCTGCACGTGTTAGGCAGTATAATGCTTTTCTCACAATCGGAAGTGCTCTGTCTCCACACTTCTAGAGAGGCGTGAACATCCATTCAGGACCTCTAATTGCCAGTTTTCTCCAAAACCCATTCAATCACCTGGGAAGATAAATGAGAAAACAAACAATTGACTTAACTTCAGTTTTTGAAAGCAGCTTAAGAACATCTCATACACTTACCACAGACTGGTTTGGGTTGGAAGGGACCTTAAAAGACCATCTAGTTCCAAGCCCCCTGCCATGGGCAGGGACACCTTCCACTAGACCAGGTTGCTCAAAGCCTCATCCAGCCTGGCCTTGAACACTTCCAGGGATGGGGCATCCACAGCGTCTCTGGGCAACCTGTTCCAGTGCCTCACCACCCTCTCCGTGAAGGACTTCTTCCTGATATCTAATCTAAACCACTTTCGATTTAAACCCGTTACCCCTTGTCCTGTCACTACAGGCCCTTGTAAAAAGTCCCCCCCAGCTTCCTTGTAGCCCCTTCAGGGACTGGAAGGCTGCAATAAGGTCTCCCCGGAGCCTGCTCTTCTCCAGGCTGAACAAGCCCAGCTCTTGCAGCCTTTCATCATAGCAGAGGGGCTCCAGCCCTCTGAGCATCTTCGTGGCCTCCTCTGGACTCGCTCCAACTGGTCTATATCCTTCTGATATTGAGGGCTCCACAGCTGGACGCAGCACTCCAGGTGGGGTCTCACCAGAGCAGAGTACAGGGGCAGAATCCCCTCCCTCGACCTGCTGGCCACACTTCTCTGGATACAGCCCAGGATACGGTTGGCTTTCTGGGCTGCCAGCGCACACTGCCGGCTCATGTTCAGCTTTTCGTCCACCAGTACCCCCAAGTCCTTCTCCTCAGGGCTGTTCAGTCTTCATTAATTCTTTCTTTATCACCTCCCTTATCAACACCCGTGTGGTGTTTAGTGAACAGGATTTAAAAATAATCCATTCAAGAGAGAGTTGTTGATAAACTGAGAGGATGCAGGGTTATGCAAGAATTGTATTTAATTTTACAGAATGCCTTGTCTTTTGAAAAAGGTATTTTTAGATCCCCCACGTTGAGCTGCTTCACCTCACTCTCTCCATGCACTAGCAACACGGCGCGCCCACAGCACTGAACAGCCAGTGCTGCCAGCGCAAACAACCCTAAAGCCACAAAAGGATGAATAAAGGATAGCGTGCACCCTGCTCATCTCCTGCCACTGTTACTGCTGCTTCCCAAACGTGCTTCAAGCACGGACTAGTCCTTGGTTCTACACCAAGCGTCACAAGCCATGTAGTTTTTGAAACCTTATGGTCTGCTGGAAGGAATTCACAAGGGAACACACTACAGAACACAATACATACTGCTCTCCCAGAATAAATTCCGTGGGGATCTAGCAGTTCACCTTAAGTTTGGGGTTTCTTATTTAACTACCAAATCCTTCCATTTAATTTGTGATTTTGAAAACATATGCATGATACTTTTTTATTTTTTTTAAATCAGAGTCACTTCAGCATGTTTTTCAGAATTTAAATCAGAGTTCCTTAGTTTCTGGAGGATGGGAGTATTTACTCCTGTTATTCGCTCATTGCTACTGTTCACCTAAGTTCCACCTTACACACAAATAAGCTCATCTGAAATCCCTTGTGTTTACAGTTATTCCCAAGCCTAAAATCACTAATTTTCATTGCTTCTTTTGAGAAATTATTTCCTTTTATAGATCTCTTTATTGCTTTCTAACCTTTGAAAAGAAATGTTATTTCTTTCAACACAAGGAAGAAGAATTCCCTAATGAGTCCGGCTTCTCTCACACGAAGAAAAATCTCATCTCTCCTTTTTTTCCCCAGTGATGTGGAAACATTTATTGCCTTCATTTCCATTTCTCGCTGTGGCACATCATATTGGCAGCTGTAACTAGAATGCCATCTAAACATGAATCGATGCAAGTGGAAATTTTGCTGTGAGACTACTGACTGGGAATACGTTTTTGTCAGAGAGTTAAACGAGACCCACAGCCAAAGGAAAGAACCCCATCGTCTCTTAAAGCCAGGGACTACACCGTCCTCCAGCCACACTGCTGCAGCGACATTTAGCTTTGGCTAGTTACAGTAACAAACAAACTAATGGTCTTACCTGTTTAGCATTGTTATTTGCTGTTTTCTTCATTTCATCAAGAAGTCCTCTAGAAGTTTTAAGATCCTAAATATGAAGCACAAAACCACAGAGATTAGTAAACTCAAATGATCACTCTAGTTTGGATTTTAAGAGGTGTAATATCTGGGGTGGGTGGGTGTGTTACCTTTTTATCACCTTGCCCAGAACAACAGAAGAATTATTTGACTTTATTTTTTTATTTGACTATTTTTTTAAAAAAGAAACAATCTAAATCCATTTAGATTGCTGTGTGATTCCATTGTGATTGCTGCTGTGGCTGCAGCTTTCCCCACAGCAGTCCAAACCTAGTACCAAGTGTGCGACCGAGCCACACTTTTCCTACCCAACCTTCCGCACGCTTCCAGAAATGTATATTTTTCCCCCTTAAATGATATTCATGGGAATGTTCTTACAGTCTTGACTGAAATCTTATTTCTATATAAACACAGAAATCAACTGTGCACTTAGATTTCAACAGAGCTCTAGAAAAAGGAGAAGAGGACAGGGAGAAAGAACATCAGCGCAAGAGAAGAAAAACCTAAAACAGTTTATCTGCTCTGCAGTCCAATTAGCCCAACCTAATCCACGCTCTTAAACAAATCAAGCACATAACTTTGCCTAAGGAGAAAGGAAAACTAAGAAAATTCATTTATTACTTGTTTCTAAAGGAAAATGATACCTACAAGAAAGCTGGGAGGGGACTTTTTACAAGGGCCTGTAGTGACAGGACAAGGGGTAACGGGTTTAAATTGAAAGTGGGGAGGTTTAGATTAGATATCAGGAAGAAGTCATTCCCGGAGAGGGTGGAGGGGCACTGGAACAGGTTGCCCAGAGAAGCTGTGGATGCCCCATCCCTGGAAGTGTTCAAGGCCAGGCTGGATGAGGCTTTGAGCAACCTGGTCTAGTGGAAGGTGTCCCTGCCCATGGCAGGGGGGGTGGAACTAGATGGTCTTTAAGGTCCCTTCCAACCCAAACCATTCTGTGATTCTCTGATATTGTGCTTCTGAAGCACACAGCACAGACTTCGGGCTGCAAGGCAGTTCCAGAGAACAAAATCCTGCTCCACCTCTCCCCAGATCGGCTTTCCAAACGACAGGATCACTGCAGCACTCTTCCTTTTGCTCTTCTACTTGGAATGGAACCATGAACCCGTCCGATTTTCCCTACTCAGTCATCTGCACACGCAGCTCTTTCTCATTTCGGAGTAGATCTTCCTTCAGGGCGTATTTCAGGGAGATTTGGCGGGTGCTTACAGAATGACTGCGCAACTGTGTTCTAATTATTTCAGAAGTTGGTGCTCATCAGCAAGATGTTCTAATTGTCTGTGTAAGCATTCAGCCCTCTTCAATTGCAACTTCATTTAGCTTAAATCACCTTTCCTGAAGCTGACTAAACTGAGGTAGTTCACCAGCAGTGGTAGGCTAAATGCGTGCAAATGAACAGAAACCCCAGCTCGGCTCGGGATCCACAACTTTCAAACACCCTGTACTGTAATTTAACTTGATTTTGTGCCAAGACTACGTAACATGGGCTCAAGCATTGACTCACAAAGTCTCCTAGGTATTGTGGAAAGAATTCTCATCTCCTCCTAAAAATGAGGTTGAGGCAATTCTGCACAGTGCTGCCAAGTCAGTGGGTGTTAGATAGCTGTGCACATTTCCAAAGAATTCTGTGAGCACGTCAGGAAACCAGAGTTTGAGTCAGTTGTTTAAGCTACCTAGCGAGCCAACGGCCTTAGAACAAGGGAGAAGCTGAGCTCTCACAGCTATGGCTAGGAGACAGCTACAACAGCTATGGGAGCAATATAGTGTAAGTTATGACCTTACCTAACAGACCACTGCTTTAACATGTTACCTTACCTAACAGGTCACTGTGTTATAAGGTTTAAAAATAAGTAACAACCACCAAAATATGCCGTAAAACTAGCTTCTGCATTTCACAAGCCCAAAGGTTTATCCACATCCTCTACAAACTACTCACACACCACTAGGAAACACTGGCTTAACCAAGTCTGAATATCCCACAGTCCATCTCAAGTTTTACTCAGGAATGGATCCACTTAACTAAGAACAAACAAGTGTAAGAGTGTGTCTTCCAGTTACCTTTAAGTAGAACTTTGATATCTCAAAGAGACGCTGGCTGCATGAGGCAAAGCACTTGTGATCCTCTGCAATTCCATGGTTTTGAAGAGTCTTAGCAACCACCTCCTTCAGCATCTTGGAAACAACAGAATGGCAGTCAAAAGTTCATCCCAACTACAGTCATGAGAAATTGTTCATGGGAAAGAAAAAAAAAAAAAGAACACCTGACTGTCTTTAATCCATTGGCCAAATGCCATCAACTCACTGACCAAATCTGGACAGTTATTTAAAATCTATTAGATTTAAAAATCTAATTTAATCTCAAAAATTAAGGTAATGCTTACTTGTCAAGGCAACGTAAAGGATCACTGAATATTCATGTGGCTCTTGGAAGACAGAAAAAGGTTGATAATGGCTTGGGTTTTCTCTTCTCCAAAATACCAAATATAACTTCTATTTATATTGGTATTCCCTTGTTTGACACTTCCATATTAAAAAATAATTAAAAAAAAAATCAGACACTACAGTCAGATTAAAAAATTTACTCTGTTATTCCTTGTATCAGAGATGTAGATCTGAATGAGGCACACCAATTTACGCTTATTTGGGTTATCCCAATTTGCTTTTGACAGGAAGACATCAACAGTCACACAGTGTCTTCTCTAGGATCCTGGGATTAATTTAACATTAGTATCACTAAGCCAAAACCAGTTTTGTGCAGTACTGTATTTTAGAAGTGGCATTCCTAATACATACAGCTATTAATTACACATTATTGCACCAAAGTATTCAAATGTTACCTCAATTAATGGACTTCTAAAGCTATTGGAATATCTTTTTATTCTCAGAATAGTCTGTTCTTCTACAATGGCTTTGAGCCTTCCAGCACGGATATTTCATTTGTGCCTTCAGGCTTTATATTAATTTTCTACATTTCATAACACCTATTCATTGATACGCATGTCCACCCTTTTATTCGTAGTTGTTATCTCTTCTCAGCCCCAATTCCCTCCTCACATCCTTCTCCATCCCTTGCTACTGCAGCACTCTCCTCAATGCCTTCAAGATTCACTTAGACAAGTCAACAGAATAAAATTTAATGACAGACAGAGATGAAGACAGCTCACCAAGTTAAGAAATAAGAAACATAAGTCACAAGGAAAGAAGTCCAGGAGCTGTTTTTCCACAAAGCAAACAACATAAGCCTTACCCTTGTGTGTTTCTGCGATCTGGATTCCTTAGCTGGCCTCGAAGTCTCGGATTCGGTTGCACTTAAGTGACTTGCTGAGCCAACCGCAGAGGTCACTCTGGGGGGCTGAGCAGGCTGTTTCGATGGCATCGAAGCTAAAGACACTGATCTCTCGGAGCGCTTCCTTGTTACAGCCACAGCAGAGTGTCTCCCACTGCTTCCGCTTGCCTGGGAGAGGAGAGAATCCGTACTCTCAGATTTGGTTAGCCTGGAAAGGAAAAAAAAGATGAAAAAAGCTTTTATATTTTGTAGTGACTCTTTCAAAGTCTTTCCTCCTGCCAAAGTGGCTGCTGCTAAGGGTATTAAGTACTGTACATTCCTGCAAACAGCATCCAAAAATGAAGGATTCTATTATGTAGGTTTTGTATTAGAAGAACACTTACTGACTGATTTAGTCTCCAGTACACAGACCCATTGCAGCTCTGATTAAAAAAAGTCTAGAAACGAGCTGAAGAAATGAGATAAGTAAGAAGAGGAACCCTCTGGGAGAAGGAGCAGTTTTGCATATGGACGTTGCACCTAGATAGCTAGGAAGAGCCGAGCCTGCTGGCCTCCAGTCTCAGGGTAAGACAAACTTCTTGAAACTACATAATTCCTTTTGTCCACACAGCAATGTCATAACTCATCTTTAACTATGGGAAGCTGGGCATTACAATTCTACTGGAATGTCGTAGTGCTTGGTCCTTCAACTGTAAGGGCATTTGTAATTCTGAAACTCCCAGTTATGAGTTGCTAAGTACAATCGCATCTTCTTTTCCAGCTCTTCCGGAAGCTGCAGAAGATATGGATATTCCTAAACCCACACCACTGTTAAAGGTTTATTGTGATTAGATTGCAAAGGGTATCAAACTGGGAAGAAGAAAGTAGTATTGCAGTAAAAAGTGAGTTCAGAAGTAGTGTTACATAGCAGTTAATTATTTATTGACATAAAGATTTTGCATCTTTAGAGTGAGGACAAGGTACAAAGGGAAGCCCTAGAAACTAGACTTCCAGAAAATACTTTAATAAACAAGGCTGACAGTAACTTTGAATTTTTGATAGGTTATCTTATATCAGCAGTTTTTTGGATTAGGAATTCAATTATTCTGTTTTTACAGTGCTTGGCTTCCTCAACCTTTAGTTATTTGTACAGCAACAGCACTGACAGTTTTGGTCCTATATGAGGCCATCTGTCATCTTTTTAAAGGCACTCGAGACTTTGCAAGATACACCCCCAAATCTCTTCAATAAAAGGTGCCTGTGCTGCATGCTTTTGATTAACCTAATGACACGTGAGGTGACACATGAGGAAAAGAAAAAAATGAACCTACAGCAGAGGATGAAACAACTGGAACATTTGTCTAGGTAGCTTCACCGAAAACATTTTGAGAGAAAAAAGATGCGTTTTGCAAGAAGCTACTGAAATACATCACGCTGAAGATTCATTTTATTCAGAGCATTACCTTTTATTGGGATAAAAGTAATCCAAGTCTTTTGATCTGCGTTTTAGCCTGGATGCCTCTGGTTTGAATTCGCTTTGTAAAGACTCTCCGTCAGGGACACTGCCAGGCTCTGACAAGACTGCGGGAGATGGGAGCGGGCTCAAGACACAGGGCACAGGGCAGCAGTCTTTGGTGCACGTAGTCTGCGTTTCATAGCGAATAAGACGAGTTTGAAGTTCAGCATATCCCACATCTCTCTCTAAGGCTTTCCTGTTATCCAGACAATACCTAAAATTGAAATTGGTGAGAGAAAGTCTCTGCTTCATTACAATCTGAAAAATCCCAGAACAACTTACTTTTGACTATCACATAACTCCAAAACATTTTCTGTTTGGACTGGTGTACTGTTCTCACAAGCGTCTTAGAACAGCCCAGTAAATAAATACAGATAAATCCATCAGAAGTATCAAAGTCTAACTCCAACAAAGAAGCTGAAACATACACTATTTGTCTTTCCTCAGTAGTATTACAAATAAGATTTCCATGGATATTAGCAGATTTTTTCCCTTGAACAATAAGTGATGGATTACGATGCTCACAATGGATTTTTTGCTCCTCATAGTCAGTTCAGTGTTACATTTGTATCATCAGCCTTTCTATTTCAGATTTTTTTCATATTCAGTCCAACATACTAGATGGTGCCCCTGTTAACATGCTAAACAGTGTGAAATAAAACAGCAATGAGACAGCCCTGAACCCACATACACGATAAACCCAACAGACCACAGTGGACACAGTATCTTCAGACCTCAGTCCTTGACAGCATCCCCCAAAACTTTGAAACCCAGAAAATATGAGGCCAAGTGCAAGGTCCTGCACCTGGGTTGGGGCAATCCCAAGCACAAGTACAGGCTCGGTGGAGAGTGGATAGAGAGCAGCCCTGAGGAGAAGGACTTGGGGGTACTGGTAGATGAAAAACTGAACATGAGCCGGCAGTGTGCGCTGGCAGCCCAGAAAGCCACCCGTATCCTGGGCTGTATCAGGAGAAGTGAGGCCAGCAGGTCGAGGGAGGGGATTCTGCCCCTGTACTCTGCTCTTGTAAGACCCCACGTGGAATGCTGCATCCAGCTGTGGAACCCTCAACATCAGAAGGATATAGACTGGTTGGAGTGAGTCCAGAGGAGGCCCCGAAGATGCTCAGAGGGCTGGAGCACCTCTGCGATGGGGACAGGCTGAGAGAGTTGGGCTTGTTCAGCCTGGAGAAGAGAAGGCTCCAGGGAGACCTTATTGCAGCCTTCCAGTACCTGAAGGGGCTACAAGGAAGCTGGGGGGGACTTTTTACAAGGGCCTGTAGTGACAGGACAAGGGGTAATGGGTTTAAACTGAAAGCGGGGAGGTTTAGGTTAGGTATTAGGACAAAATTCTTCAGGGAGACTGTGGTGAGGCACTGGTTGCCCAGAGAAGGTGTGGATGCCCCATCCCTGGAAGTGTTCAAGGCCAGGCTGGATGAGGCTTTGAGCAACCTGGTCTAGTGGAAGGTGTCCCTGCCCATGGCAGGGGGGTTGGAACTAGATGGTCTTTAAGGTCCCTTCCAACCCAAACCATTCTACTATTCTATATAAAATGATATGATCTAATATGATAATATGATCATAAAACATGCCTGCATTTCTTCCTAGGAGAATGCAGCTTTCCTAGCTGAAAAAAACAACCAAACAACCAAAAAAACCACCAAAACCAAAACAACCAAAGTTTCTTCAGTGCATATTCCATAAGAGAATCACTTAGTAAACGACTGAAGAAAACACGCTGAAGTATAATATATGTGATTTGCGTGTTACGCGTACCTCAGGAATCCCAAAATGCAGTGATACTGACATACTTTTAGGGAAGAGCCAGCTCGTGACAAAAACTAGGTTGCTGTAAGACTATTAATTGCAGAGGAAATAGGAGGAAGATAGGGCACGGTAAGTGTTTTAGATGCTATTTCATATAGATTCTTTGCTAACTGCACTCTAGAAATGCAACCTTTTCTGCTATATCAGAGATTCACATTTTTAAATGCTAACCATAAAAAAGTGTCACTAAAAAACCATAAGATTCCCAGTTTCCTATTGATTACAAAGAATAAGTGGTTTAATCACCCAAATCAAAAGAAGGAACTGTATGAAAAACGGTGGAGCTGCAAGAGAACAAATGGACAGTCCTAACTCAGTGAAACACACTCCTCAGCCTACAACAGTACAAACTGCACCTTGGCTAACTTTTCTCTCCAAGATTCAATAACATCACCCAGTAACTTACACTGTCTCTACTGCAGGCAAAGACAACAGTATTATCCAATCTTATTCCATCCTTTTCTTAACAAGCGTTCAGAACAAGAGCTATCTTTCAGCCCACCCTCCGAACGACTTAGCAATGTTTCTTAGTCTTAGGAACTCTGGACATACTCTTTACCTTTAGCTCTTAACAGTCATGTTAAATTGCTAGATTTGATTTTTCTACTGTCTTCAGAATATTTTCATATTCAGGGAGAAAGACACTTGTCTAATAACAGACCGGTGAATCCATCTGTACAGCTGAGTAAAACTTTCCACTAGAAATAAATTCATTATCTGATAAGAGTAAGTTCTCTTATCTTACACATTTCAAGGTATTTAATTTTCCTTATTTATATTCTCAGTCCCCTGAGTAATCACACCCCCTACAAAGATAAAAATGTTTTTATCTTTAGAAGTTAAATTGCCATTTTACTCACTCTGCTTTAACGGCAGTTACTTTCTTTTTGCAA
Organism: Eurypyga helias; assembly: GCF_000690775.1. Lineage (NCBI taxonomy): Eukaryota > Metazoa > Chordata > Aves > Eurypygiformes > Eurypygidae > Eurypyga > Eurypyga helias. Next base: position 18,565 of record NW_010257365.1, read on the forward strand.
CACAGGATTCGGGTGTTTGGCACAGGCTCATTACACCCGAAATTTGATTTAATGATAACTGCTACTCCTGGTTTTGTTGACAAGACTTCACTTCCAAATACAAATACAGCAGCTATGCAGATGGAAACTGCAATCACAACTGCATGGCACAAAACACATCTGCTCCCAAAAAAAACATATGATACTCTTGCTACAATATTTTCTGGTTGTACAGCTGGAGGTTCCCCTCTTTCACACCGGTTTCAAGCTAATTTGAATCCCCAGGCACAATCCCTGCTGAGGTCAGGCAGGTCAGCAAGCTACCCCACACCAACAGACACAGCACTTTCTTCCCACCCCTGAGAGGACAAAGTTGCATTTCTCCCATCTACCTAGTTGTCTCTGTGCCTTTTGTTACAAATCTAAAAAGAGAAGAAACAGACAGCTGAACAGAGAGAAAGATTGCTTCAGTTCCCTGGAGAATGTGGCTAAACTTACCAGGTTGTTGTGACAGGCTTAACCCAAGTATTTGTGCAGTTGATAGGAAAAAAATACCAACGGTACCTTTGGTCACATTCTAATAATCTATAAATGTGATAGATTTATAGAGAGAAGTGAGAGATGTTGTGGATGCCCCATCCCTGGAAGTGTTCAAGGCCAGGCTGGATGTGGCTTTGAGCAACCTGGTCTAGTGGAAGGTGTCCCTGCCCATGGCAGGGGGGTGGAGCTAGATGGTCTTTAAGGTCCCTTCCAACCCAAACCATTCTGTGATTCTAGGATTTTAGGGGGCGGCAGAAATTTGTATGAAGACAATACTGCCTATACTTGGTATCCACTGCATTTCTTAATACATACTGTGTTAAGAGTCCATGCACGCAGTAGAGTTATGCTGAATTATCTACTCTAGTGTTTCTCCATGTCCTTTTCCTCTTCTCCTCTATGACAATATTTATATTTTTCTAAACAACCTTTATACAGCTACACTATATGATGTTTTCCCATCTGAAGCTTTGACAAATAACTAATCCTGTCTGTCTGAAATAAATACAGTCCTAACCACACTCATCCTTTTGAAGATTCTCACCACTAACACTTGCCTGCTGCTGTTGTTTTCAGGTTCCCTGAACAAACAGGTAGCTCCACAGCAGGTCTCATAAACTCTGTGACTATTAGTCTGAAAATGCCTACACTGCAATCTCAAAGCGGAAGCTACATGTGTTGTTCACTCATGTGCTGCTCCAAGGACTTGACACATCCTAATGAACCCTCTTGCCCTTGCCACTTCTAATTGCGAATTAAATTTTTCAGAGACACTGAGAATAGCTACAACAGTACAAGCTAGCAAATAAAACCGAAATGCTTTTACATTACGTTCAAGGCAGGAGTGTTGCAATTTAAACCAGTGACTAAAATAAAGGTAAGAAAGGATGAGGCGGCATGTGCAAAGCTGTTGCAGTGAAGGAAAAGGATACATAAAGTTTTGCATAATTAACCATCACGTTGCTTGAAATGTTTCTAATTACACCTTGACTGAAAGCTGAAAAACAGTTTTGGGAAAAGAAGCCAGGCAACTTACTCAAGCCCATGATAATGGCAACCAGCTGCTTGTTCAAAAGGCAAACCTCTGAGTTTCCGAGGGGTAAGCTCTGGTGTCAGAAGGAATGTGTTTTCACTGAAAGGAAAAAAAACCCACAGATCTATTTTATCTAGTTACCATCAGGATAAATTATACTTCCAGAAGTCACAAACAAATGCCTTTATCTAGGAAGACCAAAAGAGCATGTCTCGTAGCTAAGCCCCTGGGGTACAGCATCAGTGGAAAATAAATTCTCACTTCCATCAAGATTTAAAGTTCAACTCACTAATACCTACTGAGCTATTATTATTACAGAAGCTCTTAGACTTTTCAACCAGTTTAGAGGTCACAGCTCCAAATAATTTATAAATAAAACTGGGCAACTATAACCCCATTTCAGAATGAGGCACTTGAGTAGTACAATGAACTGAAAGGAACCAGGAACTGACCTCCCATTTCTCAATCCAGTGCTATAATCAGTTAATTCCTTCCCTTTACATTCAAATTGCCTCACCTAACAGGCACCTTTCCCAGGCTTCATGACGAAGCACCAGTCTCTTGTGATATGTGAATTCCAGCTAGTAACTCTCTGCAACTAAACCACATGAATGCCTAAGTATTTCAGCAGAGTAAGCCACCGCAAGACAGATGGAGCAAGCTTGCTGCCAGATCCTAGCATACCCTGTAGTTACATCCCAATTATCTCTAAAGAAGGGAAGAGATAAAGGGAAGATTTAGAAATTTTCACTCTCACAAGCCCTCTTCATTAGATATAATTAGTTTAAAAAAGGATAGAGGGCTTTATCCAATAATTCCATTATACATTCTATTGTTCAACAGTGAAAAGGTCAATGAAGACAACTCTAGTGACTGCAACGATTGTCTTGCTTAGCTAACAGTCGATGACACACTGCACAAATAGTATAGGCTCTGCTTCTACAAACACTGTACCTGGCCCTCATTTAGGCTGGCCTTAACTCTACCTGATCCTGAAAATTACTCCATTAACTCTTTGTACCAAGCTTCCTGCCGAAAAAGCAGTGGTTAATCCAGTAATACCTACCAGCAGACACACTAAGGATGAATACTTGCAAAGCAGTCAGAGGAGACAGGCTTACTTTAAGGAGCACTGTACCACATAAGAATAGAGATAGGAATGCTGGGCCAGCATGACATGAGACAAAAACGGTTAAATAAACTCTGCTGTTACCCTTTTTGCACTTTGTCTTCTCACCTTGTCTCCCCTCCACTGAATGAAAGAAATCACACCAATAAAATTAAGGTTCTGCCACAGTAACTTCTGCTTTGCTAGAAACACTCTTCTGGAAACGGACACGTATGGTGCCGGCACCTCACAGCCTAGCCACGGCAGAGGTCTACCAGCAGATGTCGGCACATCAGGTGATTATTTTGCTATTTAATACACAGGACCAACATCATCATCTCCAACCACTTCAGAGTCTGAAAGAACTAAATAGTAAGACCAACTGAAGGACCGAATAGTTGATTTCACTGGCAGGCATGTAATACAAGGATGTTGCAAGTTAGAAACTCAAATCCAGTTAGGCCATTCTGAGACTCTCATTTGGTCGTTACCCATATTCCCCTACATCAGTTCTCAGTGGTTGTCATATGCTGGGCTCATACCGTTTGGGAATTTGAAGTGGCTGAAGATCACCAACGGGTAGCCCATCTGGTGTGAAATATTTCAGTAATTCTTTAGCATCGAGCAACGTCAGTGACTCCCGCTGGCTGTCTTTGTGCCCCAGCAACTGCTCAGATGAATGTGCAAACATAGAAACCCTGAAAAAACGAAAAGGAAAAAAAAAAAAGACCAATCTAAGATTTTTTTTTTCTTTTCAACACAGCAATTTCGTTGTATTAAAAAAATAGAATCACAGAATGGTT
>NW_010257366.1:0-30601 GCF_000690775.1 Eurypyga helias
CGCCGCGGCGGTCGCTGCGCGTGCGCCCCGTCACCGGTGCGGCGCCTGTGGGCCGCGCTTGCGCAGAAGGCACGGTGAGGTGAGGCGTCTTTGCGCGCGTTGGCGGCCATGACAGTCATGTGAGGGATGGGGCGCGGCGAGGGTGGGGCCTTCCCACCTCCGCACAGGGTGCCCTGCTCTCCTTCCCTGCTGCGGGCAGCTCGTCTTCCCCTTTGGGCAGCGGTGTGCCCACCTCAGCTCCCGTAGGCGCTGGCGTGAGGCCTGCAGACTTAGCAGGAGGGGAGGCCTTCCCCGGGAAGGCACTAAAGGGCGTGAAGGAGACTCAGCGCTTTCAGGCGCTGTCAGCTCTGCTCCTGGGAAGGCACAGCAGCAGACCGCAGTGCCTAGGAACGTGTTTTGCTTCTTCAGCAAGATACCTGTGTGCCAAAACAGGAAGTTGCATAGTACAAGAACAGTTCCCATGAGAGCCCAACGTGGAGGTGAGGAAGCCCACAGAAAAAGGATATCAGATGCCCCGGTGTGTCATGCAGGCATGGCAATTCAGGCCAGTCTGGAGTTAGATTCCTGAGGGTTTGAGTCTGGAGATGTGCCTGTGTATGGCTCAGGAAGGGCCTTGACCTCGCACACACGCAGCTGTGCCTGCACCATCCACAGCCCAGATCCACAGAGTTTCAAACAGCACTTCCACAGTTGTTGAACACACAACCAGCCTGAGTAATTTTGCTATCAGTTACACAAACACTGACTACACAAGTTCTGCAAGACATTGGTTGCTTTTCAGGTGATCTCCACTTTGAGGTGGAGACACTGCACAAGAAGACAAGGTTTTCTCTTTGTTTGTTTTTCTCAAAAATAGTTATTCTAACTAGTACTTCTGACATCAAACAAAACGGGGTCCAGGTATAGAATATGTAAATTACTTAAGACTTCCTTTCCTAGTTATTAAGGCTTTTCAATATATACGTTAAAAACGCAATAACAAAAGGCAACATGCTAGATATTAAATCTGTCTTTAAAGTAATTTACCATAGCTTCAAATGAAAATACTGGCATCGTTATTTAGTTGGGTTTTTTTTTAATTTTAACCATAAGTTTACCATTCACTGGCACAAGTATCTCATTAACATGCATTTGTCTTTCAAATGGGAAGAGCTGTATTAGCACTGAAGAACACAGACCTTTATGGTCAAATGAATCTGTAAACGGACAAAGGAAAGATGACACAGAAATCAAGGACAGGCAGCTTGAACATACTGATCCGCACTGGTTTTGGTAATTACAATCTGATTAGTTGTTCCAAAGACGCTTAAAGAGTAGGATGCACCTACTTTGAGGATCTTTTTGGAAGGACCCAAACACAAGATTGAAATCAGTGGAGCATCACCACTGCAAACCGTGGTAGTGACACGGTGAGGGTGTTCACGCACCAAAACAGGTTGCCCAGGGCGGTTGTGGAGTCCAACTGCCTGGACAGTGCCCAAGCAACCTGCTCTGAGCACAGGGGTTGGACTAGCTGAAATCCAGAAGTGCCTTCCAGCCTCAACTGTGAAGTGATCTGTGAATGTGTCTTAAGACAATGGCAGTCAGTTTTTAGCAGTATTGCCTTTTCCCTTGACGTTGTTTCGACAGCTACAGACTTTTCTCTGGATTTATACAATAGGGTTTGATTAAGAGGAATATTTTTTAAGTCAGTTGTCTCTAACTGATTTTAATTTCTTACTTCTTCTGCATAGGAGATTGCAGTGTGGTTCCAGTTACATTTGTATGCAATTCATCTGGAAACAAACCAACCCTGTATGGCTAAAATAGCATGGCTTCGTTGAAGATTTGGTTTTGGCGTATAAAATCACATCTTCTAAATACTCCTGATGAACAATATGGCTAATGTCTGTTGTTTTAATTATAAACCTTCCTTAATCTCAACCTTCAAAAAAGTATTCTAGCCTTCAAAGCGCACCCCCGTCAAGACCCACACATCCTGAAATCCACTTAGATGACCATCATCTCACATTCGCTCTGCAGCTCAGGCATTTAAAACACCACACCCTATGGCTTACTCTGCCTTAACCTCAAATGTATGATGTAGCCATCTGAGGAGCAGGAGGAGGGCTGGAGTCTTACCAGGCATGAGCGTGTGTTATTTAACAGACTTACGCTCCAGAAACCCTGCTAGAAAAAGGTTTGCAGCTAGCCCAAACCTAGCCCAGTGCTAAAGCAACTCCCTGTCCCCAGTATATCACCCACCCCAGTAAAGCACTTGGGCAGCCCATCACATAACCCAATGCATGCCCTGAGCATAAGGGTAACTGAGGACACTGCATGGCTGCAGGGAGATCCCTTGAATCTGGCCTACAAACCACCAGCTCACACCCAAAGTAACGATGACTCCTATTACCTTTATTTTTAAGCTCCTGAAACCTCATGTGAAAAGCATGAGATAACACAATGTTACCCACTAAAATGGTCAGTACAAACTGTGACTGATCTAAAAAGAAAAATCAAAATATTTGAATATTTTATGCTTTCACATTTGTGTCATTTCCATTGAAATTTTTAGCACCTGGTAAGTTTAAACATCTCATAAATTATTTTTTGATCTTCTTGAAATACACAGTTCAGCTGTCACTCAGAGACAGTTGCTTGACAGTTCAAAGGTGTTATTACAGTCAGTTGTAGGGGAAACTTATCTTTTACTGACAACTGGTATTTTTAAGACACTTGAGAAAAAAATTAATTCTTTAGTCTCCAAGTTGGCACAATGAATTTCTCAGATCTCATGTTGTGGCAAAAATTATGGGTATTTTATCTCTGATGTATTATATTGCAGTGTGTAAATAGTTTAGTGAAAAGTAGCTATCAAAATCCAAATTCAGTGTTTCGCTGTAATTGAAAAATGAGCATATTCTCAATGAATGCAAGCCAGGCCCTACCTTTTACTCCTCCCTCTCAGAAACAAACCGAGTGCAGAAATTTGGCTTCTGTTGGGAAAGTTGGGTTTTTTCCACTTGCCACTACATAAGGTGGAAAGACAAATCATCAAAATACCCCTAATAACAAAAGATCTTACCAGCTAAAATGAACAAGTTAATAAAAAAGGCTCCTGTTTAACGGTAATTTCCTTTCAGGTGTCTCTGTGCAGCATCAGTTAGAATCCGAGATACAATAGGCAAGACAAGGTGCCCGCGATCAAGAGCTCAAGCAGCCGTTCGTCAGAGATACTTGCAGTTTTTTCTTCCTTCCCATCTGCGAGGATGAAGTGAGTGATTCCCATACAAGCCCTGGGCTTTTTGCCACCTATTTAGTAGTTTTTGAATGGCATAAAATTTTGTACGTTTCAGCGCACTGAAGTTTTTGCATTGCATGATTTAACTGTTCCTCTGTCAGCCCAAACACAACTAATTCATTAGAGGTGAAACTAATTCCAGTGCCCCAAGACTGCCAAATCCTTAAGAGCCTTCAGCTGAGTTTTCACTCTTTTACCAATTCAGTGCATAGTATTCGATGATTTAAGATCTGCAAGTATTTTGGAAGGCAAAATCAGAATTAGAAAGCACTAATTCTAAAGCAGAATGTAGATAAATGTTATGAAATAAGCAGAACACAGTTTCAGAAAGACTAACTGGAAAGTTCTGCAGTTTGGTAGAAATAACCAACTGCATACATGCCAGATGGAAAATGAATAGCCAAAGAGCAATTTTGTAGCTTGGCTGAATACAAACTAAACATGTCACCAACACGGTGCTGTTGCAAACAAGGCCACCCAGGCCTTGCAAAGCGATATCCTCCCCTAGAAGTCTGGTCCAGCGCTGGACACCTTGGGGCAAGTATGAATCAAAATGGAACGAATACGGGGGATGGCAGTGTACGTTTAGAAAACATGAAAATCTATGAGAAAACACTTAGAAAAATCTAAACTTGTTTTGTCCAGGGGTGAGAACACTGAAGCAACGATACGGTTGCTGCACCTGTTTTCAGTGTCAGTGGAGTAAGACAAGCAGCAACGGACTCAAGTAGCAGCAAGGAAGATTATTTTTTTCTTAGACACGAGGCAAGCTCTGACAGTTTGAAAAGTTTATATAATGAAACAGATGGCAAAGAGAGGTTATGGAATCTCCATCATACAGTGCTATAAAAATGGAAATCAGTTAGGACTGGTTGAGTTGGAGCTGAGCCTATCTTAAGCAAGGGGTAAAAGCACCGATTTCCCCAAGCCCCTTCCAGCAGTATTCCATTGACTCCTACAGCAAATCTCCATCGCCAGGAGCCTGCACCACAGGCTTGGGAGCTGACGTAACCTGAAGAACATTTTGACAGGTTCTTGTACTTTGGACCAGAACACAGCACAGCACTCCTAAATATCTACTTGAGATTGTATTTTGCTGTTTGAGGTGAAGGTAAAATGTTTTTCTGTTTGCTGCTACTGCCGTATCAATCGGCAAATTGGTTCCAGCAGAATGTGCTTTCCCACGTGGTTACATTTTATGATCTCAAATTTTATGATGTGCAGCATTGTGTTCTCCTACCTTCATCATGGTTCGAGCCATATCGAGTTACATGCAAGGAAGATTCCCCACCACCACCACCCACCCATTTGAAACAAGAAGTCTTAACGCTTTGGCTTCTCGGGTGCAAACAGCTTCTGTGTAGTTTCGTAGAACAGGTAAGGCTCACTGTCTTACTCTACACAGAATTTGTATTCTGCAACAAGATTTTTCACTATTTCCATCAAGTGGCATAAAAGATATTAGTAAATTAAAAGAATTTTAAAAAAAAAAAGAGAGTTATATGGGGCCAGATAAAATAAATTATTGCTTTGTTGGAGCAGTACAACTCATTGACAAAAACCCCTCACCCTGTATGCTGGAAGTGCCAAGTATCTTGTGAAGCCTTTGAAGACATAAAAAGAGGACTTTTCACAAGATGAATAACTAAAAACCTATCTATACTCAAAAATACTTTGGAAATTAATAGGACTACTTAAAAATTTCATTAAATGTCAGTTCTGGCTTGGTTTTAAACCCTAGTTTGCCTCAGTTTGGCACAAGGTTTTTACAGATTACAGCGCTACCCACTCGACAGACCGTATGCCCAAAACAAAGCAGGTTCAAAAAGTAAATCACAGTTCAAGTTTGTTGACAAATGAATTTGTAAAAAGAACAGTTTACACCAGAAGGATCAAAGTCAGCGCCTTTATTAAATGTTCCTTCTTTAAACAGACTGCATTTAATCCCCCTTTCGCACCTGTGATTTCTAAGGCTATTTTAAATACTTTGCTTTACAGGGATTTTCAGTCTTTAGAACCGTCACAAGCAGCAAGTTAGCAGTACACAAAAACAATACGCTTTTAACTTTCACCGAGTTCTATTCCTGCTTCCCAGGGCCCGTGGAAAAGACCAGCAATACTTCCAGTACTGGCTTTGTTCCACAGACCCTGGAAAGGAAATAGGTGTCACCAGAGTTTAAGCCTGATGTGCTTCAGCCACATCTCACAATTGGCCACAGTATTGATTAGTATATCTGTTTCTTGCGCATTACCTGTTTCAAAAAGGGGACCAAATTTTCAATTTTCAGCTAATGTGGGTCTAATTAAGGCTATTCTGGTATATTTGATACTAAAATACTCTCTGGGAGTCCTTTTCATGAAATCCCATCAGAATTAACATTTTCAAAAATGAAAACATTTAAAATAGGTGTTGGAGTTGAAATGCTGATGCAGCGGTTGGTTCAGTGTTTTCTTGTCTTGTGGAGCTTTATTATCACGTCAGTATAGTGTCATCGATCTGTTCCTCAGAGTCAGCCTGGCACGCCAGCTTCTTCAGAGATCTCCTGCAGCTTTCGTTGAGAAGCTCCAAGCTGGCAGCATCTAGAATCTTGGAAACGGACTGTGGAAGGAAGACACCACCAACTGTCAATTCCCTACTACATACCTTCAAAATAAGGATAAATGTAAGTGCCATACAAGCTGTATTTATCTGCAGTCTTTCAAGCACAGCAAAACTCTTCCTCTGGTTTTGGGATTCCAGACGTGGGAACTGTCCAAAAGCAGCTAAGACTTAGAAAACATGGATGTAGGAAGTAGTCCATCCTAAAATACTCTCTCTAGCACCAGTAATGCTGCAGTAGGATGATAAAGTGACAAAAGCAATCAACTAGCAGTCCTAGCTAAGGTACCTACAGCACAGGCAGGGCTTAAGGCATCACTGAAAGGAAGGCTGCTGCGTTCGAGATGGGAGGTATGTTAAGCACAGTGTGCTACTCATAAAATCAAGGTAAGGTTGTACAGTGTCAGTATTGCTTATTTCTTCACGGCTTAGCGTAAGAACACTGATGAAAGCTTAAATGCACATAGGAGTGTCCCACTCCATCTATTTCATAAGAGACTGCCAGCACACCGTGAGGCTCCAGGCACAACACTTAACCATACGCAGAGCAGTGTGACACAGCTATCTACCAATGATTACATTTTCTTCCGTCTCATACCTCAAGCACTTCTTCACCCGCTCTCATCTTCAGAAGATTGACGATAGCTTGGTCGCTGTAGGCTCTTACACTGGTGTTCTTGTCTTTTGTGTTGTCCAGAAGCGCTTTGAGAATTGGTTTAATTGTCTGAGGATCCAGTGAGGGAAGGTGGTTTTTATTTGCCCACCAAATCATCTTTTCTGCAACTAACTTTATGTCACTGGATGAGTTCTGAAGACACTGAAGGAGAAGACAAAAATTAACTTAATTCAGATATACAAAGCACAAGTATTTAAAGTAATAGTTTATCTTTTTTTCCTAATGAAGTATTTTAAACTATAAATTCTTAAAGGAAAAGCCAAAAGTTTTCGACTAAGAGGTACACAAGAGACAAACTTGTTAGCAACAAGTTTGACTAAACTGTAAGAGTAGGAAAAGATCAAACCTTAAAAACAAGATATTTTTTCAAAAGAAAACTAAAAATGTGGCTGAGGACAGGGTCACACCCTTCTCTCAGCTGTCCCAAGAAATGACAATGACCATGAAAAGCAGCAAAAGCCGACACTGTTAGCACCTCTGTAAAACACACTCAATCAGCAGCAACAGCCAAGGCAGTGTCTGGTTAGAATATAAGGTGCATTTCAGCAGTGGATTTCATTTGAAAATTAAGGGGGAAAAAAAAAAAAAAAAGAGCTTTGTATTTTTGATTTAATCTCAACACATTTAAAACAGCAAAGCTAGCATCTGAATGTCTACTGCATTATTAATGCTGCAATAAAGGTATTGTGACAACTGTGACACTATTTTATATTTTAATACAATATGACAATACAAATCAATATATAAACGTAGGATTTCAAATAAAAAGTCTGCTTTGAAGAATGATGGCCTAATTCAGATCCTGCCTACCATGAGGGGATACTTTTATGGGACAGGGTGAAACTAAAAACAAACCCACTAAAAACAACCAAGAAAGAAAGGTATTTTTGAGGTAGAATATTCAATACATCTGGACTGAAAGAAGGGTTAATTTCAATACTCTCTTTTATCGCAGTCTTTCGAAGCTAGTCCCTTCCACAACAGGGGAAGTCAAAAAGTACTGTGGCAAAATCAGGTAAGGTAAGAGTTGGTATTTGATGCATTTCTAACAAAGGCCCTTTGACCTTTAGCAACCTAAAAAAACCTGACGACTCTCCCCCCCAGCTCTTCTCTGCCAGCAAAGGAAAAAATTAATTCATAAGAATCAAAACTGAAGTTTAACACGGAAAGATCAAAAGTCGCATTTCCATATCACAGCAGGGATAGCAGTATTGCACTCACAACTGCAAAGCAGGCTGATAAAGTGATTCTGTCTGTACTGTCTGTCACACAAAGAAATACATAGGTTTTCATGGATTGGGGGATTTAGAGCTTCCCAAGATAAGGCAGCATGCTTTCTGTTGTCATACTGGGTTACCATACAGAAATTTGACAGAGAAGGCCACCCATGACTTAGCTCAAAGAAAGACTGACATCACGTGAGAACAACACCAGGTACTTGCCATAAGAAGTCTTACCTTAATGAAGAGGTTGGAAAGTTTTGGAGGCAGGTTCCCTCCTCCTTCCATGTGGTATTTCATAAGAAACCCCATCCCTCGGATGCCGCTCACTGCAATGGGAATCTTCAATGCAAAGACAACAATTGGTATTACTAGAGGAGAGTTGAGCAGCCCTTCTAATAACTAGGTACATGGTCTGGTAAGCTTTTGCAGAAGGCTAACTTGAGCTTTCAAAAACAACTGTTTCCTGCATGCAAAGCAGGAAAGTATGGGGTTAATGTTAATAGGATGTGAAACAATCATATTGCAACTATATGCCACGTGGGATAAGGTGGCAGCCGCCAGCTTTCCCAGCACAAACTGCTCATTCAACCCTAGATTTGAAATCTTCTTCCTAAAATTAAACATTTGCACCTCTCGTATATCTGGCTTATGAATGAGAACTTTAATAGGGAAACAGAAGCATAATTTACTGCCAATTAAAGCTTCTCTGCAGCTGAAGATTATTTAATCTTTGTCTCCACAGCAATCAGAACAAATCAAAGAATCGGAACAGTCATGTAATTTCACTATAAAAACCACATCTAGCCAAGGGAGAATCTTCAGACTGCACTGGGGGGTTTTTGTTCTGCTTGAGAACACACAGAACCTGCACACTGTTTAGAACTTCCAACACGCTTGCTCTCCTGTAGCACTTACCCTGTCAGCAGTGGCATTGCTGAGGATCATCTCCTGAACGCTGTTGTAGTACTTGGGGGAACACAGCCTGCTAGGAGCAACGTTTACAGCCACGGAGAGAGCCAGGCTCCGTCCATGTCTCACCATCCAGTCAATGCCAGAGACATCTGCTGCAAGTGGAAGAAAAGAACAATAGCAAGGCTCCTGCTACCCATTCCTCTTCATCTAAGAAAGCTTTTGTCACTGTGTCAATTCATTTCCATAAAATGAAATAGTAAGCAACATCTAAAGCAATGCTTTGCTTCCTCCACTCCTCCCAGAAAGCCGTACAAACAGAGGTAAAATGCAACACCTTCACCAGACAGGAACACCTCCTGGGCAGATGTGGAAACCAGACACAAACGAGTGACGCTGTATTATTCAAGCCAGTTACTTCTGATGGTGTCAGTCACATGTAATCAGCCCCTGTACTGCTTTGGTTGGGACAGAGATCATTTTCCTCACAGCAGTAAGTGTGAGGCTGTGTTTCTTTCGTATTCCTGCCAAGAAGAACACTGACAACATACTAATGGTTTTAGTTGTTGCCAAGCAATGCTGACATTAAGACAAGGACTTAATCCAAAGCAGAGCCTCATACTAAAAACATCAGTGTGTTATCAACATCCTTCTCAGCACAAATCCAAAACACGGCCTCACACTAGTTACTGTGAGGAAAAATAACTGATCCCAACCAAACCAGCACACAATCTCAGATCACAGTGTCATCAAAAAAGGTGGAATGGCCCTCCCATCCACCCTGCCTGAACACCCTGTCATCATCTCTGCCAGCACTAGCAGTCACACAGCCATGCTGGCACTTCCATCAACTCACCAAAAAACAAATCCAGAAAAAAGGTTTGGGTGACCCCAAATTACATCTACCACCCTGTGCTCAGCCGTGTCCCAGGGTGTACAAATGAACAGCCATGAGCAAAGAAAACAACAAGAAAATCTACAAATTCAGGTTTAAGATAAAAGAGGAGGAACCTAGATAATTAGTCGCAAAGTTTTCCTGAACCAATGGCTGAGAAGGTATCTTCCCCCTGCTTTCAGAATTGGTTCCAGTGAACGTAAAGGGCTTCACCTACCCAGTAAGTGCTGGTGGAGAACAGTACTGAGCTCCTCTTCCGACAGAAACGCGCAGAGCTCTGCTAAGCAGCCAGCTGAGGCCATGCGGGTGGCATCCTAACAAGGACAGGAAGAAGAGAGCTCAATACACACCACAGAGAAGCAGCAAGAACAGCATGTGACAGAGATGGTATGAAATGAATAGAGGAGGAAAGAAATACTATCTGTAGTATTTCATCCTACTACCTGTGGATTTCTGTCAGTTCACAGGGTTTCTTGTACATAATGGAACTAAAAGCCAAATCCACAGTCAACAAGGCCAGCTGAGACTGCAGAATTACAGACCTTACATAAATTCCGATTCTTAAGTGGAAAAGTCATAAAGATGAAAGTGAATGTTTTAAAAGACATGTTCCCAAGAGCTAAGCTTAGATTCACAGTCTAAGAAGTAAGCGTTACTTCTAGCCATTATTTCTGTGATAAATTCCTACTACTTTTCATTTAAAACTTCCAGGCTTTTGTGGTTTTGGCTTGCTTATGTGACCATCCCAACACTACTCCTCTCCCCCCTGGAACTTAAAACCCAGTGGGAGTTTTTCTATTTCTAGCATATCAACAGCTGCATGTCTATATTGCACAAATCAAGATGTAAGAAAGAAATTAATAGATGATTAATTGTAATCTCACAGATCATACTGTCGCTATCTGCCGTATACTAAAGACCCTATATTAAGCTTGGAGAGTTTCTTGCTCATTGGAGAAAACTGCCATTATCTGAAAAATTTCTCACTCTAAATGCTAAACCCCACCCGAGAGCCTACAAACACGTGTGTCCATACAGTGAAGGTATTGCAGGTTTTCACCAAGATAAAAAGCAAACCCTGACTTCAGAGCTGCCTCAAGCACGTTGGCGAGGAGCAACAGGTCAAACCCACATGTACAGTTGCTATGGAAACATTAAACTCCCAGATTTTCAGAGTCACCAGAGACTGGCTAGGCACCTCTAATTCTTGCACTCAGCTAACACACTACAAGGCTCCAGCAAGAGCGATTTTACAGACTGTTTTCAGTTTAGTGAGTTAATGCTCAACCACATGCTTCTTTATATAAAATGTATTTCTACTCTAACATTAGTAATTTCCTCCAGAAGTTATTTTAGAAAATAATTCTGTTAGAAAGTTCAGATTTTAAATTGAAGAATGTCTACAGCAGGGATCCTTTGCAGCTGGCTGAAGCAGTACCTCATCATGTCCCAGCATCCCCAGAAGCACCGTGCTGATATTCTTCCTAATTGCAGCATCTACTTTTGCACCCGCTCCTCGTGTTACAAACCGCAGAGCCTGCAGCATTGTGTCCCTGGAAGTGATCACAACGTACAGTCAGACACAGCCTCTCCCCCCAGCCCCCACGAACAAACAGAGTTCTGGAGACCGGTGAGAGTTTCTTACACAGCAGTTACGCTAGCAGGACTTACAGGTTAGGAGAGCAATACTCTGCACTGCTGAGAACCCCATGCTAGGGAGTATTTCCACATTTGTGTATTTGTGCCTGTCTCTTACAATCTAAATATTTTCTGACTATTCAAACACTTAATTCTAAAATCAGGAAGTTAATTTCTCAGGGATCTGCGTGCTCTGGATACAAGAACAGCTGCATTACTTCGGGTCAGACTGACAACTGATAGAGTATTGTACCTGAAGGTGGGCTGCAGCGGGTTGCTGGGGGTGTGCAGGAGAGGAGACCTGGGCAGACGTGAAGCATGCTTCCTGAGATACACTGTCACAGCTTAGCTTCTGACAGAGGCAATTCTTTGTTTAGCAACCCTTAACAGTCAGCTGCTTTCACTAGCACGTCCATCTTACTCTCAGAATTCAGGTGGGGTGGGAAGCAGTTCTACACAAATACCTGTAATCGTTTTGTTGGTTCATCCTTAGTAAGCAGGAGGGTCTGAGATCTCACCCACAGCTTACCTGACGGCGGAGTCATCACTGGAACGAATTCCATTCAGTAGCTCCGTAAAGAGAGGATCCACTTTGACATGGATGACAATGAGTTTACCGAGAGCATCGGCAGCTTTAAGGCGAACGGCACGGTTTGAGTCCTGTAGAGCTTTGGTGAAGGTTGTTTGCAACTGGGGCAAAAACGGTTTCAGGGCAATCTCAACCTGTACCAGAGACGAAAGAAGGGAAAGTGGTGCAGTCATGTCTGAAACAGTGAACAGACATCAAAGCCTGAAAACAGCACCACCTCTTCTACTGCAGTCAGTTATCACAGACAGCCCTTATTCAGACCTAACACAGGAAAAACATGAAACAGTATTTTACCATGCAACTTTTTACCCCTTTCAAATCTAATCTTATTTTCTGTATATTGAAATGCAAAGGTAACATCGTTGAAAGACTTTACACTGTCATGAGCACTAAAAAAAAAAGCTCAGCTCAGTTCAAATACATAACGTGATTATATCTGGACTTAACATTTCCCAAAAATGGTGGACATCAGAGAGAAATTAATGACATGGTAGTTTCTTTGCAAGTGTTATCAGCATTAATAATATTTCTGTGAGGTCCAGAAATTGATGTACTGGAGGCTTTTTTGATAGGCCAGAAGCTGTTGGAAAAATCCAATCCAGTTACAGTGTCATTCCTAAATATCAAATCCATGCCACCAGACAGCCTAGCTGGATTTACATGAGCAGCAGCAGATATTGCTGAAAGTTACCATGGAAAATGTTCACAAACCACAATTACTTTGAATCTTACCTTGGCTAAAAGAAGGCTTAATGTTTCAAGCAGAGCCACCTTGACATTCCAGCTGAACCGATCTCCCAAGATCCGAATAAGTGGCCCAGTAATGCTCACCACAGATGGTTTAAGAGCTTCAGCAGAAGTCAGCTTAATAACCAGCCCTAGGGCCTTGGCTGCCTCCTCCTTCTGCTCTGGATTACCAGTTAAAACACCTTCCCGCAGCACCAGGAGTATGGAAGTCACTCCCTGTCACGAAAAGCAGATAAGCAAGCTTAGAAGCTAAGATGCAAAAAATACATAACTTATTTTTGTTCCTGTTATACACCAGATGCACAGGCTTGGAGAGTTTCTCTCAATTTCCTGTTGACCTTCAGCTGCCTGCTTCCACATTTACAGAGCTACTTTTATTTGGTTTGATTTCATGCATCTCCGCCTTACTAAGCCAGTTGCTATGAGAAAAGTGGTGGCGGCTCAGAGAATTTTTAAACCAGAGAAATTTGGCACAGAGGTCCAGCTTTACTCCCCCACAAAAAGCAGCCAGCGACCATGACTTACAGGCATAACAGAACTGTCAAAGATCTTGTTACAGGAGGAGCCTGCTGCAGGGTAACTCAGGAGCAACCTACAAAAAGTCTTTCCAACATGCAGGTCTGGCATGTGCCAAGTCACTGCTTCTAACAGCTGCAGTGTCATAGCCACCAGTTCCCCCCAGCAGTGGGATTACGGCTGTGATGAATCCACACTCATTCTGATCCTTTACCTTCTTAGGAATACAGAATCCCGGCACATGCTCGCCTTTGGCCTCATTCCCTACAATCCGGATGTCCTTGTGCAGGTCCTCAATGAGAGCAAGCTGGTTCCCAGCATCTAGTTTCTGCAGGAGAGAGCGGTGAGACAAAGATGAGGCAACACGGCACCAGCTATCCTTTGTGAATTCTGCTCAGGCGTGTCCAGGGAAGACACCCGTTTCCTGCCGCCTCGCTCACAAAGCTGAACTCAAGCTCGTCTTACACATCTCGATCTTTACAGCATTTGCAGATGTAAATGTACTTTACAATCAAACAGAAGGTTCCATTTAGGCAGTTATTTCACCAGCTACCCCCTTTTTCCCCTTGCCAGGCACTTTTTGAGACTGCCTCTCACCTTGGTGATGGAGTTAAGCGCATCCCAGCTTTCATTCAGGACTACAGGGTTGGTGTCATTAAACAGACGTATCAGGCCGGACACCAAGCTCTTCAGGTGGCCGGTATAGTCTGCTTTTGTCTTGGAGCAGTAGATATTCAGAATGACAGCTGCTGCCTGCCTCATTCCCAGCTCAGGGCTGCGGGTAGCTTCTAGTAGATCTTCAGTTATAATTCTTTGTCCAGCATCATCTTCCACAGACAGAATTACAGACTGGCAGTTTGCCATCTCCTAAAGAGCCCAGATTAACTGTATGTTAACTCTCAAAAAGAACAAAGACAGATTTAGCCACAGGTTTCCCCACGTTATTATCCATCGCATTATCTCTTAGAGAAATACTACAACAAGAAATTCTTCCCAGAGAGGGTGGGGAGGCACTGGGACAGGTTGCCCAGAGAAGCTGTGGATGCCCCATCCCTGGAAGTGTCCAAGGCCAGGCTGGATGAGGCTTGGAGCAATCTGGTCTAGTGGAAGCTGTCCCTGCCCACGGCAGGGGGTGGGACTGGATGATCTTTAAGGGCCCTTCCAACCCACACCATGGTGTGATTCTACGGCATCCCACTTGCCAATCGTTTTTCATCAAATAGCTGGTCATATCACCATTAAAGGCTCAATTCAGTCCCGGATCAGCTGAACTGATGATGCACAGGTCGCTCTCCAGCTGCAAAAGGGCTAATTTACAAAACTTAAGAGTAGCTCAGTCTCCTCCATCTTCCTCACCTGTCAGAGACTGTGGGTCTTGTCAGCTAACATTTTTTTTATTTGGGAGTTTAATGCTATGCATCACAACACTAATTACAAGCACATCTGTGGGTACATGAGAGATCTGCAGGCCGAGTCAGGGGTAGAAGCTGATCTAATGGGCATCTACAGCAGCCAGACAACAGAGCTCTATCACTCACTTCCTAATTCCCCAACTATGTACATGTCTCTCCACAGTCACAAGTCCAGGATGTTCTCTGGAGTCCAAATACCAGATGTTTCGGAAAGCAGTACAGGAGGAGTGCTGCATGCAAAATAGGAGATTTCCTCCCTTCAGCCCTTTAATCTCTCAGTCTTCTCTACCAAGAATAAATACAAAGTTAACTAGACACTCTGGCAGCTCTCCAAGAATAAGTAAACATAGAATTGTGTCTTGTTGCAGGCCAAAGAGACTTTTATATGGATACAAATAGATTTGGAAAGCATACGTTTTTCGACTCACAATATGCCACCAGGCAAAAAGACTCATCCTGAAGAAGCTAATGGACTGAATTAAAACATGCAATCTGTGAATCTAGAGAACACAGATTCTGTGCTGGGAAGCAAACCCGAAACACTGTCTTCAGGCAACCTGTCATAACAAAGAGCTGAGCCGTGCTACTTGCCAATTGCTCTTCACTGGTCCCCAGCTTCTCTTTCAGCGCAGACATCATAGCAGGCAGGATGACGCTCAAGTGCCGTGTCAGAGCGTCCCCTGCCACTGACGAGAGGAAAGCGAGCACACGGGTGTTCACAGGGGGGATAGTCAGCTAAAAAAAAGAGACGAGCAGGAAGTTTTTTTCAGAAGGAATCTCACTTCATCTACAACATGCAGAATTTAAGCATAAATGCATCACAACACAAATGACAATGTTTTGAGAATGAAATTGGAATTAAATTTCAAACTATGCTCGTCCTTTTGGCATATCCGTCTGCAGAAAACTGACAGCAAGCAGAGGAAAAAGCACAGTGCTGAACTTTAAAACTTGGTTCCAGCTGTACCTTCGGCACCAAATAAGGCAGCACCACACGGCTCTTGACAGCCATAACTTGTTTAAGACCATCCACAGCAAAGTCAGATGTCTCTTCATTATCCTACAGGTAAAGAGAAAGTTATGAGCCTGAGAGATGATTTGTGACACACCAAGGTAAACCCTGTTCCGAGTGACAATTTACCACGTGATCACATAACCAACACACCAGTCCTGTCCAAAAATGCTCCCATACTATATAGCAAAAAGCCAAACCAAGCTCTTTTGTCACATCAAAGTCTCTGTATCAGGCATGGTGGCCAAGCCACTTAAGCAGGTGACAGTGACCATTCCCTAGCAGAGCCAGCCGTAGCAATCCCTGGGCCTGTGCTTTAGCCACAAGACCTTCCCTGCCAACGGCTAGGATGACTCCATGGAGGAGACAAAACAGAGCTGCCATTCCCTGGAAGGTCTGGCACTACAAACCTGCTCCTCCCTTAGCTAATTATTCAAAACCTGTCCCACAACGTCATTAATCAAGTTGTTGAGTGATGCTTACCAGCTGCTTCAGCAAAAATGGCAGGATATCTTCAAGAGCTTGATGTCCAATTGTTGAGTGCAACTGTTCAAATGTTTTAGCTGCAGCCTCTCGGACTTCTTCCAGAGGGTCGCAGAGTGCTTTTCTCACTGTAGGAACTAGGGACTCGGAGAAGAGCAGTACCTAAGGACGTAGAGAGAAAATCACAGAATGTCTAAAGCACAACAGACACGTGCATCTCAGTAAAGTAGCTAAGAATGCAGAATTCGCACCACTGAAAGTAACTCGCAGTTTACTTGAAATGTAAAAGCAGGATTAATCACTACAAACAGCTGCAGTGCTCTCAGGCTACCTAGTGGATGCTTTCTATTATTGTATCTCATCAAAGTCAGAACTGTGCAGTGCTTTACATTTCCTGACAGATACAAATGCATACACTTGCCTGAAGAACAACTCATGTTAGTTACAGACCTGAATTCAGTCCATAAAACAAGTCCAGCACTAGCTGTATTATTCTGTCTCGGCTGCAATACGTGCATCGTAAACAGATTTCTAGGAAACCGGAGAGTTCATCTTCCACCTGTAACCTACCGCGTCCCTGCTGGTAGACTTCATTATCTCGCTCAGCCCGATGCAGACTCCTTGCCTCTCATCACTCTTGTCTGACCTCAGTCCATCTTCCAGAATGGGAATGATTTCGGGAAGGATCTTCTCTCCTAACTTTCGGACAAGGTCTCCTAATGTCCGTGCTGCAACCTGTCCCCAGAAATGTATTAATTAACTATTGTCCTGTTTTATAAAACTTAAGTTGAACTGTAAGCAGATACTAAGTTCTGACCATAAACGACTGTTCACGGTATAGAGAGAGCAGTGGGCGTGGAAACACCACCGTGGGCATGGAAACACTACTGTCGTAAGCAACCAGAGCCAGGTAGTTTTACTGTCATCACAGTTGCCTTCAGCAAAGAGAGAACTCGGACATACTCATGCTCAGAACAGTTAAATTCATGACAGCTTTGGGGTGATAGACAAGAATTATCCTGTGTTCTTCGGGAGTCAGTTTACACAGTCACTTGCAGCAACAGGAAGGCATTACTCAGTTTCTCACCGTTCGCTTATCTGCACAAGTACTGGCCAGGAATTTCAGCAGAAGCCCGAAGAGGGTTGGCAAGATTTCACGCAGTGTGCGAGGAGTGTTTGAGACTACAATCTTCCAGACGTGTAAGGAGGCTTGTCGCACTACCAGCTGGGTGTCAGAGCGGCCCATGTACAGCCCTGCCAGCACCCTGTTCCTCCTCTCCACACCAAGAGCATTAATAATAGCCTGAAAAGGAACAGCACAAAATTGTTATTATCCACTCCTGAAACTTATAAAAAGAACAAAGTACGTGACTGTTCAATGTGTCTTTCCAGCAGGCTTTCCACGCTGATTTTAAAACAATTAAAAATTTAAAAATAGAAAGGCACAACAGACAAGAACAGCTTTACCTTGTTTGACTGGGCTGTTCCAAAGTTGTCATCCTCTGAGGCAGTTTCTGTGGTCATTTTTCCAGTGACTCCTGAGATATGGAATAGAAGATCTCCAAGGAGCTGAACTGAGCTAAACCTGGCAACAGGAGCAAGTCAAGTGTTACAAACAGGGCATTCAGGTGGTACCTGTCCAAATACAACAGTACCTCAAACGCAAACGTGAGCAAAATGCAAGGCAAAGAGCTAGGACAGCACTGAACTGCTGCACGGGCTGATATGTAAGATCGGTCTGCCTACATGACTGAGAAGAACCACGCTAAAGAGAAAGGAAAGGAATGAATTCCAAACTGGAAGGGGCTGAGAGGATTCTGGTATCAAAGCAGTAAGTCAGGGAATAGCCACGACTCTAAAAGGAACGAGACACTGCCAGTACTGTCTCGACCCAAAAGACATTCACCTGGGTTAAGTGCCCTCACCAGCACTCAGCTGACACAGCCCTTTAGTACAACTCATTTTTGAGCAATCACTATTAGCTGTCAGCGCTCCACATTTCCATACACCACAGAACAACGGCTTACTCAGCATTTTGAAAAATGAAAAACAATACACGAGGGCTAAATATTGCCACATCAACCGCCTTGGAAGTGCTTTTCAGAGCCACTACCAGAATTAATGATCTAGTAGGAATGCTTTGTAGGTACCAGGAAACTGGCAGGGCTTTGCAGACTCAGTGCCATAAGGCATCACATTCAATCCAACAAGCAAAAAGAGAGATGCTTTTGCTTCCCAGGAGGTCTCTGCATTTGCTTGAGGAGCAACACAGAGTCTAAATCACACCAGGTTTCTAACCATGGAAGAGAAATAGCTGTGGATAAGATGGTTATCCCTTACCTTATCCTCCACAAGTCATCAAACAGGCCATCCTCAAGCTGTGGCAGGAGAAGCGCAATGGCCGTCTCGGCATACATACTTATGATTCTCTGGCCAGCGCGCAGGGCGGTGTCCCGCACAAACTCATTCTCGTCTGCCAGTGCCTGAACACAGAGAGAAAAGCATCTGTGAAAGCTGGGTTTTTTTTTTCCAGCAAAATACACAAAACCAACAAAATGCCATTTTCTCTTGCAGCCATGAAAAATAAATGATACAGAGTTGTGAATGCACAAAGGTGATTTCAAGAAATTGCTAGTGACTACAAACAAAAGACAACATGCAATAACTTGGAACAAGAAATCATTTGTAATTTCTTCATATTTTGTGTAGTGCCGCAAAGCTGGACAAGTCTCTGCATGTCTCAATTACAATAATGATGCTTAAAATACTCTGGAGCCTTCTTTTTACCCTCTAATAAATAAAACTTCAGGCCTTTGCTACGTACCTTAAGGATACAAGGAATGATGGGACCAACATAGGGAGTGAACTTGTCTCCAAAGGTAATTGGCAGGTAGTTGAACATCATGATATAACCATCTCGTACATGCGGAGCAATATCCACTTTACTGGCAGTAGCTACAATCTCTGGCATAAGTTTCTCCAGCTTTTCTACCCCCAAACCAGCCACAACTTCAGCCAGACCTGGGGAAAAAAAAGCAGGTAACATAGCCGATAAACACAAGAAAACAAGCTAATCTGATTCGA
Organism: Eurypyga helias; assembly: GCF_000690775.1. Lineage (NCBI taxonomy): Eukaryota > Metazoa > Chordata > Aves > Eurypygiformes > Eurypygidae > Eurypyga > Eurypyga helias. The sequence goes on from NW_010257366.1 coordinate 19,067, forward strand.
TAGGAGAAAGTCTGAGCTCAGTATTCAGACACAGCTGTCCTCACCCTGAGCAGCACCAGATCGATCCACTGAGCTCTGCTCATATGTCAGTGTCTCCATCAGCCATGGCAACAAATCCTCAAAGCACGATTCTCCCATACCCTTCACCATGGCTCCCAGTGCCTTTGCGGACACCGTACGCACCTACCAGACAGAGATTTGCAAAATATTATGTTAAAAATATCAATGTTACTACGACAGATGTGTCGGACCGATCACAGATCTGCAAAAGATCAGGACAATGTCTAACCTAATGCACTGAAAGACAAACTGTATTTGTACAAAAAACCTTACTTCAGGTACAGGATCCAGCAGAGACGCCTTCAGTCCAGGAGTCACGCTGGGTAGGTAAGGAGCCAGATCCTGAAAGAAAGAGCCCCAGGAGTAAGAACTAGATTCAAAATGAGAAAGAAACTTAAGTCACCTTCATGTAAAGGGCATTCAGCCCCTTGTTACTGGCAATCATCCTTAACATCCTGAGAGTTTAATCAGTTGCTTTCCTAATCCTGCAAACAAGCACGCTGAATTGTCCCGCAAGCCCAAGGAACAACACCAGTTCTACGTGGACCACTCAAAACCTTTTGATGCTCACCCACAACCTAGCACTTTGTGCCTAAGGAAAATCCAACACTTAACATTTACACAAGGTTTAAAGGTAGAGATTATCAGCACAAAAATTAAACCCAGCTCTTCAGCCTACCGTGAAGTTCTACAAACATTTTTCCAGCAAACCCTGGATCCATTTTTAAGCAGCTGATCTGTGTTTCACTGGTACTGGTTTTGCTTGTTTGTTTGTTGAAGCATTTCTTCTACGGTAAAAATTACAAGACCTTTTTGCTGGGATGAATCTGGTAATAACTAGATGACCAAAGTACCAACCTGATGGTCTTAAGCACCTGAGAATTGTCACTGTCTTTAGCCATTACCTGTTCACTTACATACATCTAACTAAAGCAGCTGTGTGGATTCTAATTCTGTCTACCTTAGCAGCAAAATGCCCAAACCAAATGAGTTCTCTCTAGTGCTTGCTCTGCCATCTCCTACACAGCAGCTACAGCACACAGAGAGCATTTTTAGCACTGTACCTTCTGATCAGTCAGGGAGTACATGTTCCCAATGATCTGGGCAGCCATTTTCCTGGTGTCTGTGGAACGATCTTGAAAAGCTCTCTGAACAATCGGCATGATCAGCGCTAAGGATGGAGCGTCAATGAAATGGACAAATTTGGTATCCAGCAGAGTCTGCAAACACTTCTGGGTCTTCCTGGAGGGGTCAGTGAGAGCATCCAACAGAACTGGAGCAATCGCTGGACATTTTTAAAAAGGAGAGAGAAGACTTTATTTGTATATAAAAAAAGAATGCAGGTCAGGGTGTTCTCTCATAGGATGTTTTAGATCCTTCTAAAGGAATTAGCAGCACAGGAACAGAGAAACTCTATTAAGAGCTGACAAATTGGAAGGGAACATTCAAAAAGCCTTGAAGCAGACAGCTGTTGTAAGCTTTCAGGTTATACTTTTCTAGAAGAAGTTTGATTTCCATAGAAGTTTGGATTTAATCCTAAACACCGTGAATATAAACCTTTGTATTATAAACCATGGTCACATCAGGGCCGCTCTTCGGCATTAGAGATGCAGCCAGTTCTTACCCAGGATCTCTGGATTCCTGATGACAGACCCAATCTGCCTGAGAGCCTGCTGACCCGCGTTCTGCACCTTGACGTGGGAGTCTGTGAGCACTTCAGTAAGTTTTGGCACAATATTGGGTAAGCAGGAAGAGAGCTGTTTGGGTGCGCAGTACGCCATAGCTCCCAGCAGTTCCACTGATCCTGTGTGTGAAGTACACAAAAATAAAGACAAAACACAAACCAATACACCGCATTAAGAAGTGATACGAGATGACCACATTCACCTCAAACCCCTGTCTGCAAGAGGTATGACCAGTCAGAGAACACACAGAATGGCTGAAAGGCGTTAAGCCACTCTGTGCCACTTTAAGACACTAGAAACTAATTTTTTCTTTTAGTAGAGGAAAGAAAGGAGGGAGAACTTAGAGCTCCTGGAGCACTTCTAGAGGAATGAGGGGTAAAAAGTGTCCCTTGCATCTGCTGGAAGGGAAAGAAGTTGCTCATATGTATCAGGAAACTCAAAAGTTGTACGGTCCACAGTCCCGTAGAAGACAGTAAACTATCACAGCCATCTGCAGGGATGATGGAATAAACAAGGGGAATGACAGCAAAGGGAATACTCTCAGTCACGTCAGTCAGACATCGGTCCATACCAGCTTTGGTTCTCCAAGATTCCTCTTCTAGTGCTGCAAGAAGTGATGGCAAAACCAGCTTCACTCCGTGAGTACTCAAGTTGCTCATCACGGCTTTGGCACAGTCATCTGCAGCCTCCAAGGAAAAGAGAACATTTACAAGCTGTGTCACAACACGTTTCTTCCTTCCTCAGAGACTCAATGGGAACAAAGCCTTCATGTAAAACAGTGTCTATGTACAATGATGCAGCCAGCCAAGTAGCTCCTAATTAATGGCCAATGAAATAAGATGCTTTCAGTTCTTAAGATCAAATAGCGTTAGTAGTATCTCACGGGATAGACCCACCTAATCAGTTTGCCTAGTTACAAGCAGTATTCGTATTCATTCATCTCGGTATTCTCTTAACACACTGCTCTGGGAAATGTAAAGCATCTTACCTCTCGCACGTACTGGTTCCCATCTCCAAAACAAAGCAGCAAGTGAGGAAGCACATGAACCACATAGGGCTCAAAGAGCTTGCCAAGCATGCTGCAGAGCATCTCAAAGGCAAACAGAGCCCCTAAAAATAACCAAAAAGACAGTCAGAGGAAAATATAACTTCATTCAAAGGGGATGGAAAGAGAAGACAGAATTCACCAAACATCTGTAGAAATTCTCCTAAAGCACTCAAATCTCAAAGCTGAAGCTTCTTGCCCTCTTGCACTTGTGGCCAGTGCTGTGGTAGGGGTGTCTGGTCTCAGAAAGGACAAGAAGCCCAGTAACATTTAAAACATGTTAACAAGTCCTCTCAGTCCTAGCTTGGGTGAGCAGAAATAAGGACAGGAAACATTCAGCAGCAAAAGGAACAAGTAGGCTGTGAAAGCCTCTCTGGACCAGCTGGAAAGGAATACGTACGGTCTCAGAGGAAGCAGGAGCCCACCTAGCAACACCTGCCTTTGAAAGCAGGAGGGAGAGGTGCCAAGAACATTGTCTAGAACCCAAAACCCTTCCTCCACCTCAATGCAAGGAGAGCGGTTGTAGGACACTACACACAATCCATGGCCTCACGACACACACTCCCCATTTCCTTCTCTGCAAACTTGACTAAAATAACAGCAAAGGAACCAAGCACAGGGGTTTAGATACCATTTGATCTGACCACTGTGGTAGTAGATGCAAGAGCAATCGGAAATATTTGGAGGGAGAAGTTTCTGGCCCTTACCCTCACGCCGCCGAAAGTTCTTCTTGTCCTGGATAGCATTGGTCAGTGTGGTCATCATCTCCTGCTGCTTGAGAGAGAGGATGCCAAGGCCTTTCACCAGGCCTGCCAGCCCATAAGCTGCACCTTTGCGCTCAGCGTACTTATCCGACTCTAGAAGCAGCTGCATTAGCTTCTGTATCATTCCTCCTGCATCCTCCTTAATTGCAGGCACCAGAGGTGGTAAACAGCTTGCAACTGATTCTTGAACCTGTAAACAATCCACCAGCTATCAGATCACAGAATATTCACCGCCAACATGACAGCTTTCTGTCACCAGAGCCATTTGTCACCACTCTGACATCCCTAGAAGTATCACAGTGTTCACCTGCCTTTGCACGGAACACGAGAGCTCCTCCAAGACACCCACCTGCTGAGATGGTGTGGACAAGGCTGCTATCAGCTTGCCAACAATTGGTTTCACTTTAGGGTCGCTCTTGTCCAGATGTTTTGCCAGTGAACCCATCAGAACGACCACGCTTTGCCTGACAGCATCATAACTGGCATCGTTAGGAGCATTTTTCAGGAATTCTTCAAACACTGGCAAGAGAGAGTTAACATTGTCCTGAAAAACAAAACCACAGAACTTGCCACTAGAGTCCACTCAGAATGAGATTTGCTATGCTCAGTGGACTTGTTTGTACTTCTCTGAGCCAACAAACTGAACAATTACACTGTATTTACAGTTCATTTCATGTGTCACATCACATAAAACCTTGTGCCATCCCGACAGGCAACAAATATTTCCTGCTGGAGAGAAGTTAGCTCTTAAAAATTTGATCCCCCAGACCTGGCAGCACGGTGTTCTGCCAGCAGCAATGCAAGCTAGTAGGCAAAACTGCTAGCCTAAACACCAGTGCCTGCCCTTTCGCTTGCTCCACTTGCATGGGGAGAGCAGAAAGAGAAAACAAACTTCACTCTGCTTTTCTAAGAAACAGAGGGAAAGAATCAATCATATGAAAATACTCCAAAATCTTGGGCTACACGGGAATGCAGAGGGCTGTCCAGAAGAGGTGACTGGCACATATGAGGAAATCAGAAGGTGCACACCTCCCCTGTCTAACACTGCTGGAGAAGGGCTGGCAGTGACGAGAAGGATGATCCTCAGCTCTCTGAATGACTTCAGTTGTTTTCAGTTTAATTAAGCCAACAAACAGCAAGCTTTCATGTTTTGCTTTGCATGAGGTCTGAAAGGGAAATCTCCCCTTCCCAGGATTAAAAGATCTGTGGTCTGATTTTACTTCCATTACTCAAGCTTTACACACTTTTAACTCCAGTTAATTCAGCGCAGTTTCTTTTTCATTGCAACGACAGGGAAAAACTACACTTAGTCAACACTAGTCACTAACAGAACCATTCCGAGCACGCAGGATTTCCTACCACTGAAAGTTTTTACCTATTACAAGTAACAGCAACCTCGAAGAAAAAAAAGTGTAAAAAAAAAATCTATGGGCTCCACTGCAGTACCTACATTTTCATCCCAGTTTTTTTTCCCTTGCTAGAGAGAAGTGTTCAGACTTACTTTGCCATGAGTGTTGAGCGTTGAAAGAGCTGCATCCAACATGCACTTCCTGACTTCAGGACTGCGATCATTCAGGGCATCCGGTACAAAAAACTGAAAGAGAGGCTTCACCTGAAAACTGTCCAGATGCTGTGAGAGCTTGTTGAGGGCCAAAGCTATGCCACACCTGTAAAGACAGTCAGCTTGTGATCACAGTTACATTTGCTACCAGTAGTACATTACAGAAATTAAAAGAGAGAACCACTATGAAACCAAAAAGCTTCAGAGTGTCCAACCTATGTGCATTTCGCTACGTAACTCTGTGCTGCAGGCTCCCAAAAGGACAACCATCCTTCAGCCATATAATGACTTTTATCCCGATTAAGCCTTACAGACACTTGGGCCGACAAAGAGAGATATCAGGATCCCTTCATCTACTGCTGAAACACAGCAGCTTTACAACAAGGTACATCAGCCCTACAGGACAGATTAGCTTAGGACAGGTAGTGAACAAGATGATCTCCAATTAAACCTGTACAGGCCACAGAAGTAGACCAAAAGTAATTATCCAAACTGGAATTTGTCCAGGTCATTAACGCTCGCTCTGCTGCTCCTGAAACAATCGATTGCCCATACAGACATGGGAATCCAGCAAGATAAGACAAAGAACAGTCAGAGAAGGAAAGTCTCTGTTCTTATCAGCAGGACACAGAGAAGAGAGAGCATCCAATATTTTGATGGAACTGAGAACATTTCAGTTTGGCCTGCCCAGCCTGCTTGAGGGGCACAGATATTCTCTACCAGAAGGAAGCATGAAACCAGCAAGTCAATCCAGCCGCATATACATTTTGGTCCTTTAGCATTCCCTTATTTCTCCACTGCCTGAACCTCTAAATAAAACCCTGGAACATCTCATTTGGATGCGCAGGAAGTGATGAGATCAACCGGAAGATGACTACCTTGCTTCCCACTGGTCAGGTGGTGATTCAGAAATCACTCGTCCCAAAGCATCCAAAACCGGAGGTGGCCTCTGGAAGGAGAAAAAAATTTCATCAGAACACCCTTCCCAAGGACACACACGCAGAGAATGCCATCAGCCATGCCTGCAATGCCATTTTATAGTCCTGCACCCTTCATTTTATAGTCTGATACCACTAGCAGAAGAGCTCGGTAAAAAACAAACCAAGCAGAGAGCCAGCTTAGGCCCAAAAAGCCTTGGACTGACCCCGCTCTGCCACAGTCTTCCTGTGTCACCTAAGGTAGATCTTCCACCTGTGCAATGGTGCCATTATTGGCCATAATTTTAGCATCAGGACATTAAAGTCTGTGATAAGTTCAAACACAGCAAGAGTAGGCTTCATGCACACCCTCAAGAGAGACAAAAGGGGAAGTGATTAATAAAAGATATAAAATATAGCACAAGCTTGTGCCTGTCAACCCCTCAGCACTTACATAGAGCTTCTCCTGGTAAATCTCTGTAAGTTTATTCATGACCTCTGCTGCTTGGTTTCGATACTGAGCTACAGCTCTGGAAAGAGCTTCAGCACCTGCTTGTCGCACTGCCTCTTCGTGGTAGATGACATCTTTGATCAGCATAGAACAGAGGTCAGGCTGCAGCTCCAGACCCATGGACTCCCACAGCCTGCAGCGTACATAAAGAGGTGACTGATCACCCGTCAGCAAGAGAAGCCACTGCTACATGTAAGCAGCAGGCTCACCCAAAGCTGCCCCCACCATGGGAGGCAAGTCCCTGCCAGTGGAGCTCCACGAGGCGAGCAGAAGAGGTCCCCTTACAACCCAGTCAGCCAGGAAGAACTCTTACCTCTCTGCCAACTTCTGAATCTCATCTTCCACATCAAACTTTACTACCCAAAGGCGACGCAACAGATTCAGTCCATTCTTTTCATCGCTGTCTGGGGTTGGTAGAACCATCTGTAGCTCCATCAGCCCCTGAATTAGTTTACAAGAGAATCAGTGCAGGATCTGATTTTAGAAACACTTTAAAGCACTGAAAACCTCAGCCAGGTCAAGCTCTCAATGGTTGGAGTGTCAAAATGCATGTTTGCTCGTGCAGTACACTGCCCGTGCAGATCAGGGACTTCCTGTTGGCAACAGGCGAGGTGGTGAAACTCCAGAACAGCGTTCCATAGGCAGGATGCAGAGAGGCAACTAGGCAGCGGGTTGTGCTCTGGTGACTAGAGTCTTCTCTGATTCTAAGCACAGAGAAACCAGCTCAGGTGAGCTGAGCTGAAATTTGTTCATGGCAAAGAAAACCAAGCACCCTTGGCTTTTTTCTTCCTTTTTAGTGTTCTCAGAAGTGACTAAGCTTGAAGCTTCCCAAAAAAACACTAGGCCAAATCAGATATGGGAATTTTTTTGACAGCTTCTCTCTTTAAGACTAAGCTCTATACAACTGTAAATAGGTCATAATTACACTTCTTCTAACAAAACAAAGGTGTAGATACACCCAGAGTACTCCTGTTTGCAAGATAAATCTAGCACAAAGAACGTTCCTTAAGAGCATTATTGTTCAGTAGCTACTGCCTCCTCCTGCAGACACACTACTCAAAGACTAGCATCACAGCTGAAGCCTCTTCATCAGCGTTGGAGAAGACTCACCTCCCAACAAATGAAAAAATTCAGCGTGACCCGGCAATGATTCCCACCTACCCTGAGAGCTGCATCTCGAACATTCATGCACGGAGACTGCAGGGCCTGAAGTAACACATCGATCTCCTCCTGTTCTGCATAGGCGCAGCCATCCTCCCCGCTGCTGCTTGTGCACAGGGCGGTCAGTGCGTTGGAAGCCAAAACCTAAAATGCCACGAGGAAGTATCAGACATTCCACTGCTGCCTTCGCCTTCTGCATATCTGGTCACAGCAAACGCAGGCTGTGGAAGGAATTCTCCCAGAACAGTGACACAGGTTCGTGACGAAGACAAGAATTGACGAGTTCAGTCCAACCCTTTGCCTTTCTGTTACTGACATGTCTGCCATCTCATCCCTTAGAACAAACACTTGGGGGAGCAACTACTAAACTTCTTTGACAGAGCAAGGCCTTAGAGTAGGAATAAAATGTCACCTGTGGAAAACTGAAGCATATGTTTGGTACAATAAAACCCATAGGAAAAAGATACAGCCACTTTATCCCAAAAAGAATACCACAAACATAGGAGAAAAGTGGTAATGTATCGATCCCCAGGCTCAGAAATGCAAACCAGGCGAGTGCATTTCCCTCAGTTAGATGCTGATGAAACCTAGGCAGAATCCCTAGGTTTCATATAAAGCCGAGGACTCACCTGTAACCGTGGAGAACCTGTTCCTATCACCCGGGTCAGCAGAACCAGCATGTCCCTCCGGGGCAGCAACTCTGGGCCATTCTGAAAGGTTGGGGGGAAGAAAAGGTAGAGGGAGGAGAAAAAGCCTTATGTCCTGTGACTCCAGAGTACCTTGTCTGTGTATAACACTCCTTATAAAAATCACAATCAAAACCTAGGGTGGACAGGTAACCAAAACCTGTGGCAGAGAACAGTCTTATGTTAATTTTAACTTGCAGAATTAATCTGCTTTGTCCAGTTTACATATTAGCTGTTTTATGCTATGCCTCATCTGAAGGAGGTCATCTGATCCCCACTGCTCTCACTCACTTCATCCACCAGCAAAGCCTGGTCGTTTCCTGATGATCTCAGCTGAGCATGGACCGTAAGGATCTGCAGAATCTTGACCAGAAACTCCTCCTTGTCTTCACTGTCATGAGGTGTCTGAGTCATAACTGTCTTCAGGAGAGGAAAGACCAAGGAAAACGCTGGTGCTGATAATGGGGCAGCACCTGTGAAAAGGAAAAACAATCCTGTGAGCATAGCTGATCTTGTTATATTCCCAAATGCTGTAACTCTGTTTTATTATACTGACTGGTATAAATCGGTAGCGTGCAATGCTTCAGCGTTACGTTGAAACGTGCTCAGTGACCCTTAGCATTTCTGTGCCCCTAGAAACACCATGTCTAAAGGACACTGCTCATGTGGACTCACCCCACACAGACAATGCTTAGCCTGCTCAAAGCAGCACACAGCCAGCCCCCTGTTTAGCCTCTACCCCTTTGCCACTTCACTTAACGGCAGCAACAGTGTGGCTCCAACAGTGCCATCTGGCATTTTAGTGTTAGGTTAATGGCTGGACTTGATCCTGGGGGTCTTTCCCAACCTAGATGATTCTATGATTCTACCTAATGTTGTTGTTGCTCGCTACACTGATTAGCTGGCTTTAATTAAAGTCACATTAGGATTCCAAATGACTTCCAATGCTTCAACAGTGTAAAAATACACATTGTAAATGAAATCGAAACAATTCAGTGGGTTAAAGTAGAGAGACAAAACTGAGGTTTTGTCTATCCTGGAAATACTCGTAGGTGGGGGTGGCAGAACACAAAATCAAATCCATCACACAACCAAAGCTCCAATAAAATCTGTTATTTAAAGTGCACCAGGTTTGTGTGTACGCTCTGAGAATTAAAATGAATTAAACAAACAAACAAACAAAAGCTCAATTTTACTTCCAAGCAGGAGGATTCACACAGGGGTCTGATACAACTTAACTAATTCAACCGTCAGTGTTCATCTGTCCCAAAGCAGGGGCCCATTCGCCAGCTGTGTCCCCTTTAAACACTCCCTACCAACCTAGCTAGCTGTCTCTCCACGCCTCAGCTGGATTCTTGAGAATGAGGTTCCTGTAATTCTGATGCAAGTCTCAACTCCCCTCCCTCCTTGAAAAAATGAAAGCTTTTGGATTCCTGTTGTTAAAGATTCTGATGTTCCTCCTCACAGGGCTTGGCTATGGGACATAACAACTGCTCCTTCCAGCCCTCCAGTTAAAGCAGAAGCACTGCACATCTAGGGAAAACTTTTGCTTTCTACACCTTATCTGTGCTGCCAGAGAATGCCAGATCTTCAGTTTCTAAGATACAGATGAAGAGCACTGCAGATACAATACTGCAGTATTAGTCAGCTTATGTAGGGCACGGATACTGCAAAAGTAGTTCAAGGGAGAAATATCAAATACCAAACACACTGCGAGCTCCTAGCTGTTTCACAGGAATAGCTCAGGTAAAACCCCCTCCATCTCGGACATGGGCTTTTCTTTTACTCACTGTTTGCTTTTATGCTTTCTTTTTTTTTATTATTAGCTAGATTTTTTAGGCTTAAGCAACTGTCCCTCTATATGCAGCAGAAGGAAAAAAGCTTTATATGGGAAGATAAATGTTAGCAAAGCAGCTGGTAATGATCAATACAAAAAAGATTATAAAATGTAACTTAGCATTTCGATGATGAATGATAAATTTTATCATTCCCCATTATAATGGGGTATGGTGTCTCTTAGGTCTCATGGCAACCTAAGAAATTAGCCTCTACTGAATAATATTGCAAGACTACACTCCAAGGAACTTTGAAAATGAGGAAAAATAATTTGAGAATACAACATGACCTGTCCAACGAAGTGCCATAGAATCTACTTCTTTTGCAGAAATGAAAAAAGAAATCAGATATTCATTTAATTAAGCACTGCAGGAAAACTTGAAGGACGAGGGTTGAAAACACCTCCACTACTTTCTGGAAATGAGCCTGAAAACAGATTCAGATGTTAATGAATTTGAACTTACTATGGAAATAAATTGTATAGCGGAGACACGGAATTATCACCGAGATGTTCAGCACTGAAGAGGTGCTCGGCACGGTCAGTGCTACTACTCGGCTGTGAAGACTATGTGTGTCACAGCCCCACAACCGCGGAGCTGACTGGCAACAGAACAGCAAGAGGAGAACTGAACTACTGGCGTAAGGGACGAAACGGAATCCTACATTTCCTTTACTGAATTATAAACCATCTACCACAGCAGCTTCTGATAGAGCTAGATGATGAACAACCCCAAAGCCTGGATGAACCACCCCTACCACACCAGTACACCTGATGGTTTAAGACAGCCTAAGCCATCCCTGCCTCCAAAGGCAGCAGACCTACCCTCCCTCTTCTGTACTGTCACCGTCAGCACACTGGTGTAAGTCCATCCTGAAGCAGACTCTGGAAGGGAACTAAAACTAGCCCAGTGGGAGGAACTGTGAAAATACTGGTGCTTGTCTCTGTGTTACAGAGTGGGAAAGAACTGCTTCTACAACCATGCCAGAATAAAATATTCATGAACTGCAGCACCACATAGCAAACAAGCAGAGGCCACAGGCACTTCACTGCTGAGATCACAGACAACAAGCGATTATTTTGTCTTTCTACTTAGTCTCACTGAATCACTTATGTTAAGTGGTGTTGAAAGGCAGGAACTATCCTTGGGAAAGATGAGCCATAATTTCACAGATTCACAGAGTGGTAGGGGCTGGAAGGGACCTCTACAGCTCATCTAGTTTCACTGCTATTCATTACATATGAATCATTTTAAGAAAAAATACTGTTATTTCATTTCTGTGCGTATTGTACTTGTAACATCATTCCTGC